>NC_053490.1:33318005-33543005 GCF_905171775.1 Rana temporaria
TCCCTGATTTGGAGCAATGTCCCTCTGCCGATCACAATCACATGTTATGCGAATTGGATGTGGGTAAAGATGCATCAGCAATGCCCATATATGTGAACGCAGCCTTACTGCATGATTATAATGTACATGTTTGGGCCAAGATTCTGGTTAGTGACCAGTGTCCTCACAGGTGTGGTGGAGGTGCTCTGAAGTGGTGGTAAAGAGGCAGCAGGAGATCAGCATTGGTCCATTTTGTCCAGATGAACTGCAGACAGCCTATTTATTGCACATATGGATTTCCGAATCAGTTTATTGCACGCATCACTTTATTTTTAAACTTTTGTATTTTTTTGGGCAATTTGTTGTTGGCGGGATTAACCACTTGCCGTCCGCCCACCGTCAAGTGACGGCAGGGAGGTGCAGCTCTCGTGCGCCCGCAGGGGCGCGCAGGTCAGCAATCGCGGCCATGTCGTGTTGCTAGGACACGGCGTGACCCCGATCTCTGTAAAGAGCCACGACCATGGCTCTTTAACCATGTGATCGGCTGTGTCCAATCCAATCACAGTCACACGTAAACATGGAGATGCCGGTAACTGGCGCTCCTCATCTCACAATGACAGAGTGTGTGGCAAGGACAGCCAATCAGTGGCATCTCCTCGCAGAGGACATGTAATCAGTGTCCTGATTACAATAAAGCCCCCACAGTGCCAGCAATCAGTGCCCATTAGTGATGCCAGTCAGTGCTGGCCATCAGTGCCACCCCTCAATGCCCATCAGTGCTGCTCAGTCCCACCTATCAGTGCCCATAAGTGTGGCATTTATGTGCCTCCTCAACAGTGCCTCCTTATGAATGCCCAAAAGTGCTGCCTCATCAGTGCCACCCATCAGCACGGCATATTTGTGCCACCTAAACAGTACCCATAAGTGCCACCCGTGTGCCAATCCAGTGCCCATAAGTGTGGGATATTTGTGGCACCTAATCAGTGCCCATAAGTGCCGCCTCATCAGCGCCTATCAGTGAAGGAGAAAAATTACATATTTTCAAAATTTACTGACAAAGATTTTTTTTTTCCCGGTCTTTTTATTTTATTTTAAATACCACCAAAACAAAGCTCTATTTGTCGCAATTTTTTAAATAAAAATGCTACATGTTACAGTGTAGTATGACCGCGCAATTGTCTATAAAAGTGTGACAGCAGTGAAAGCTGAAAAATGGCTTGGGCAGGAAGGGGGTGAACGTGCCCGGTATTGAGGTGGTTAACCACTTCCATACCGGGCACTTATACACCTTCCCGCCCAGACCAATTTTTAGCTTTCAGTGCTGTTGCACTTTAAATTACAATTGCGCGGTCATACTACACTGCACCCAAATTAAATTTTTATCATTTTGTTCCCACAAATAGAGCTTTCTTTTGGTGGTATTTGATCACCTCTGGGATATTTATTTTCTGCAAAAAAAAAAAAAAAAAAAAGACCGAAATTTTTATTGTTTCCGTTATAAAACATTGTAAATAAGTACGTTTTCTCGTTCACTAATGGGCACTGATGGTACTGCACTGACTGGCACTGATGGGCACCGATGAGGTGGCACTGATGTGGTGGCATTGATGATGGGCGGCACGGATGGGCACTGATGGGCGGCACGGATAGGTGGCACGGATGGGCAGGGATAGGCGGCACGGATGGGCAGGGATAGGCGGCACGGATGGGCAGGGATAGGCGGCACGGATGGGCACCGATAGGCGGCATGGATGGGCACTAATGTGTTGTACTAATGGATGCCAATCAGTGCCAAACAATGCCTGCCAATCAGTGATGCCCATTGTGGGCACTGATTGGCATCCATTGTGGCACTGATTGGCATCCATTATGTGTCATCCCTGGTGGTCTAGGGGGCATTCCTTTGATTTAAATCCCTGGTGATCTAGTGGAATCCCTGGTGGTCCAGTGGGCATCCCTGGTGGTCCAGTGGGCATCCTCAGGGGGGGCTATGCTGATAATCGATCAGCACAAACCCCCCCCCCTGTCAGAGGAGCAGCCGATCGGCTCTCCTCTACTCGCGTCTGACAGACGCGAGTGAGGAAAAGCCGATTACCGGCTTTTGCTGTTTACAGCGTGATCAGCCATGATTGGACACGGCTGATCACGTGGTAAAGAGTCTCCGTGAGAGACACTTTACCTAGATCGGTGTTGCGGGGTGTCAGACTGACACCCTGCAACAACGATCGCCGCGATGCGCGCAGTGGCTCAGAATCCTGAGGACGTCATATGACGTCCAGTCAGAATTCTACAACCACTTTGCCGCCGTCAATCTGTCATTGGCGGGCGGCAAGTGGTTAAAAAACTAAAAATGTCAATTCAGGCAAAAACACACTACATGCTTTTCTGCAGCTTCTCCACTGAAGTCTACTGAACCAAAAACGCACCACACCTTTCCAAAAATGCAGCGGCTGAAAAAAAGCACAGATGGGAACGTGTCCCAGAGGAAGCCATGGTAAATGGACTGAAGTGCATTTCTGCAAAAAGCAATAAAAAAAAAACACATGGGTGTGAACGGATCCTTAGTCCTGAGGCTGGAGCCAGGCAGTGACCAAGGACTCAATGAGATGAGCACAGGGATCCTGGCAGGCGCTCAGCACTTCTGGAAAGGGTGCAGGCACTAGGGTTGTCCCGATACCACTTTTTTGAGACCGAGTACAAGTACCGATACTTTTTTTCAAGTACTCGCCGATACCGAATACTGATACTTTTTTTTATGTCATGTGACGGTATTTTATAAAAAAAAAATTTACAGTGATTTTTTTAGTTTTTTGGGGGGAAGGTGGATTGTCAGTGTGTTTTTTTTATTTACATTTTATTTTTATTTATTTTAAAAAAAAAAATTTATTGTAATTTTTTTTTTGTTTAATCAGCCCTGTTGGGGGGCTTTGGTGAGATATCAGGGGTCTTAACAGACCTCTGACATCTCCCCTTTAAGACAGAGAAAGGGACTAGGGAAACAGATTCCCCAGTCCCTTTCTCAGCAGCATCAGCTGAAATGAATGGAGGGAGACTCCTCTCCATTCATAAACTGCAGCATCGTAATCACAGGTTACGATGCTCAGTTATGTGAATGGACAGAGTCAGTGATCACTGACTCTGTCCATTCGGAAAAGGTAGGAGCCGGGTTTAGCGGCTCCTACCTCCGCTCTCCCCCCTGACAGATTGAGGGGGGAGAGCGGCACGGACAGATGGAGAAGATTGCACGGAGGACGGAGAGCGGCACGGACAGACAGGGGGGGAGAGCGGCACGGACAGACGGGGGAGAGAGCGGCACGGACAGACGGGGGGGGAGAGAGCGGCACGGACAGACGGGGGGGGAGAGAGCGGCAGGGACAGACGGGGGGGGAGAGAGCGGCACGGACAGACGGGGGGGGAGAGAGCGGCAGGGACAGACGGGGGGGGAGAGAGCGGCAGGGACAGACGGGGGGGGAGAGAGCGGCAGGGACAGACGGGGGGGAGAGAGCGGCAGGGACAGACGGGGGGGGAGAGAGCGGCAGGGACAGACGGGGGGGAGAGAGCGGCACGGACAGACGGGGGGGAGAGAGCGGCACGGACAGACGGGGGGGAGAGCTGCACCGATGGATGGAGAACATGGCACGGAGGGGTGAGAGCTGCATGGACAGACAGGGGGGAGAGTGGCACAGATGGACGGGGGAGAGCGGCATGGATGGACGGGGGGAGAGCGGCATGGATAATCGGGGGGAGAGCGGCACGGATGGACGGGGGGAGAGTAGCACGGATGGACGGAGAAGACGGCAAGGAGGGGGAGAGCTGCACGAATGGAGGGGCGGAGAGCGGCACGGACAGGGGGGGTTGAGAGCTGCACGGACTGGGGAAAAGACAGCATGGAGGGGAGAAGACTACCAATTCCCCTGCCTGCCCAAGTATCGGGTGAGGCATCGGAGCATTTCCCCCGAGTACAAGTACTCGGGGAAATGCTCAGTATCGGTACCGATACCGATACTAGTATCGGTATCGGGACATCCCTAGCAGGCACAGTCATACCATACAAAATACACCTAAACACTTATGCCCTTTACACACGATCGGTCCATCTGATGAAAACGGTCTGATGGATTTTTCCATCAGTTATCCGATGAAGCTGACTGATGATCAGTCGTGCCTACACACCATCAGTTAAAAAAAAACGTTTCAGAACGCAGTGGCGTAAAACACAACGACGTGCTGAAAAAAATGAAGTTCAATGCTTCCAAGCATGCGTCGACTTAATTCTGAGCATGCGTGGATTTTTAACCGATGGACGTACCTACAGACGATCTTTTTTTTCTATAGGTTTTTTATCCATCAGATAATTTTAAAAACAAGTTCCTATTTTTTTAACCTATGGATAAATAACCGATGGGGCCCACACACGATCGGTTTGGTCTGATGAAAACGGTCCTTCAGACCGCTTTTGCCATAACAACAGTATTCCCCTTGAAACAGCCGCCGTATAATGACGGTGGGCGGTAAGTGGTTTTATAATAAAATATATTACTCGTTCCATTCAAATATATATATTTTAAAGCCCTGTGGTGTGTGAAATCCACTCGGTGCAAAAAAAGTGCACACAAAAAAGTGAAACACAAAGCCAGGTCGAGAGGCAGGATTCTGGCAGCAAGTGGCCACAATCACCCAAAAACCAGCTCCACCAAACCAATCGCAGATGCCCACATCGGCCGCCTGCACATGTCCCCGTTCGGTCAATCACAGGATACTCGCCACCCATCGCTGAGCTGGGCTTGGAGCGATCACGGCACTGTGAATTCTTTAAAACAGGACAGGTAGTGACCCTATGCCGGCAGGCCCCCTTCCGCGACCGTGCCCTCGGACCACGACCGAATGGACCGACCGGTCAGTACGACCCTGTTTGTATATTTAGATGGACTTGACTAACAAATAAAAGCAGGTTTTACATTAATAAATAAAAGCTGATCATTGTAAGCGCCTCTTTCAAATGGATTCTCCCAACCCTCTTACTGCCACTTTTGACAGACAACTTGGTCTGGTAAAGGAAGTTGAGTAATAACAGACTTGAGAAACAGGTGAAAGTAAAAGAGACTAATGCCGTGTACAGACGATCGGACATTCAGACATCAAAACCGTGTTTTTTTTCCCGACGGATGTTGGCTCAAACTTGTCTTGCATACACACGGTCACACAAATGTTGTCGGAAATTGCGAACGTCAGAAAACGCGGTGACGTACAACAAAACCGAGAAAAAATTAAGTTCAATGATTCCGAGCATGCGTAGGATTTTTGTGTTGAATTGTGTACACGCTCGGATTTTCCGACAACAAATTTGTGAACCAGCTCTCAAATTTTTGTTGTTGGAAATTCTAACAGCAAATGTCTGATGGAGCCTACACACGGTCGGATTTGTTGTCGGAAATTTAGACCGCATGTACACAGCATAAGGTTCCTTTCACATCAGTGGAGCGATTGGGTCTGCCTGAAAACCGACCAAACATTGTTTTCTATGGGGCGGCGGATGTCAGCTGTCACTCGTTGGTATCCGATCCGGTCCGCTAAAAACAGATGTATGGGGATACGTTCACCATTTGTCCGGTGGGTTGGATGAAAAGGAACATGTCCATGTTCGCTCTGCATAGAGGAGCGGACACGGACCTGTTATCTGCCTGCTCAGTAGAGAAATCCCCCACATTTCAAACACATAGGGCTAGATTCAGCAATGAATTACGCCGGCGTATCTATAGATACGCCGCGTAAAATCAAAGCTGCGCCGGCGTATCTTCTTTCTGTATTCAGAAAGCAAGATACGCCGACATTAGCCTAAGATTCGACTGGCGTAAGTCTCTTACACTGTTGTATCTTAGGGTGCATATTTACGCTAGCTGCTAGGTGGCGCTTCCGTCGTAGAATATGCAAATGACCTAGATACGCCGATTCACAAATTTACGTACGCCAGGCGCTATATTTTTACGTTTACTCCTGGTAAACTCCTGGTTACTCCTGCTATTAGGAGGCGCACGCAATGTTAAGTATGGCTGTCGTTCCTGCGTACATTTTTTTATTTTTTACGTTGTTTACGTAAGTCGTTCGCGAATAGGGCTGGACGTAATTTACGTTCACGTCGAAACCAATGACGTCCTTCGGAGCAATGCACACTGGGAAATTCCACGGACGGCGTATGCACCGTTCGGGAAAAACGTCAATCACGTCGGGTCACCAAGAATTAACATAAAACACTCCCCCCTCATCCACATTTGAATTACGCACGCTTACGCCGGCCCCATTTACACTACACCGCCGTAACTTAGAAGGCAAGTGCTTTGTGAATACAGCACTTGCCTCTCTAACTTACGGCGGCGTAGTGTAAATACGATACGCTGCGCCGCCGTAACAATGCGTGCCCCTACCTGAATCTAGCCCATAATGCAAGTTTTGGCTGTCATTCTACAAACGCTGCTTTTGAGGTTTCAAGTTAGACAGTAAGAACCATTGTAATCTGTGGTTAACCTCCCAAACTAAAGCTGAAGTTTGCTCTACATAAAAAAATAAAATTGGAATCTGGCCAAAGCTTGTATTTAAGCTGAAGCCCTAATGCTAACCCCATTGGCTGCCCTTTCTTGGCTCCCTCATTGCTCCTTTCAGCTTCTAGCAAGTTTCAACTTCACAGGATTCCTCTCCACCACTTCCGCCTGGCAAATGGTACAGCAGAGAAGCAAAAAATATGCAGCTAGTAGAGCCGCCGTTAAACTGAAAATGTAAGATCGTGCTTCGATATTGCAAAAGTGCGCCCATTGTTTCAGTTTAGGTTGAATGGGAGAGGACTGGAACCTCTGTCACATTTATGTTATCGTCTTTGTCCCATTGTTTCAGAAACCATCAACACTAGAAGTGAGAGGAGATACTAACCCCTCCCACCAGGGTTGGTTGCCACCTGACCAGTGTAGCGCCATGCTTCCATTGAGCGCTACGTGTTAAATTCTAGTTGCCTGAGCTGTTATTTAGCTCAGGATTGTGCTAAATTGTTAGTTCTGTTTCAGTTCAGCTGACGGTGGGTGTCGCTGTTACCACAGGTCAAGGTTGGAAAGGCAGCAGGCTGGATGCATTGGGCATCTCTTTCCCACAAGCAGCTCAGGGGGCGTGGTCAACCTGCTGTGCATTCTGGGGAGGGGTACTTAAGGGACAGACACCGTTTTGGCTGGGTCTTCCGATCCTGATCTGATGGCCCTCCTGGCCTCAGGGATGTGTAAGCCGTTTCGTAGCCTCTGGTCCGAGACATCGCAACTGAGAATAGGCCCAGGAGTTTCTGGGGCCTACTAAATCCAGGGATGGTCGTTCGCTACCTTGCCTACGGGAGGAAGCTGAACCAGTGGGATTCTATTGAAGGACGTATCCTGGCAAATTTACCTCACTTTGCTGCCGGCCTGGCTGAAAGATTCTTGACATTGTGAGTTTTGTACTTTATTGGAACTGTACAAAGTTTTTGTGGCAGAAGATCGTGCGACGGCCTGACGACACTTATCAAGTCTGTGGCAGAGACTTTGACGAGCTTCGCGCCAACTGCTAGGTCGGTGACAGTAGGCCTATCTGGTGGTTGCTGACATCCAGTGTGGAGCTGCATTAATTCCTCTGGATCTGAGTTGTACCCGTGATCCGCAAAGTAAAGGTACCCGAGTCTTCCCCCTATCCCTCTGTTGGAGAACTTTGTTCAATAAAGACCTTGAAAGAGACTTTGTGTTTGGTGCAGATAATTGATGAGCATAGGGAACAGTAAGGTAACAGCAGGCCCAAATCTAAACCAGTAGCTCCTTTGGGGGTAGTGCTACACCAGTATTCTACAAGCCTGGATGAAATAAACAGCAATGTTAACCATTTCAGCCCCGGACCATTTAGCTGCCCAAAGACCAGAGCACTATTTGCGATTCGGCACTGCGTCGCCTTAACTGACAATTGCACGGTCGTGCGACGTGGCTCCCAAACAAAATTTACATCCTTTTTTCCCCACAAATAGAGATTTCTTTTGGTGATATTTGATCATCTCTGCTGTTTTTATTTTTTGCGCTATAAACAAAAAAAGAGCAACAATTTTGCTATAATAAATATCCAAAAATATATATAAAAAAAAACAATATTTTTCCTCAGTTTAGGCCGATACGTGTTATTCTACATGTTTTTGTTTAAAAAAAAATCGCAATAGGCATTTATTGATTGGTTTGCGCAAAAGTTATAGCGTCTACAAAATAGGGGATAGTTTTATGGCATTTTTATTAATATTTTTTTTTTTTTTACTAGTAGTGGCGGCGATCAGCGATTTTTATCCTGGCTGTGACATTATGGCGGACGCATTGGACACTTTTGATGCCATTTTGGGACCAGTGCTATAAAAATGCACTAATTACTGTTTAAAATGGCAGTGAAGGGCTTAACCTGTAGAGAGCGCTGAATGGGTTAAGTGTGTCCTAGGGATGTGTTCTAACTGTAGGAGGGATGGGCTACGTCTGACACGACACTGATCACTGCTCCCTATCACAGGGATCTGTGATCAGTGTCCTGTCACTATGGAGAAATGCTTGTTTACATCAGCATTTCCCCGTTCTTCCTCTCTGTGAGATGATCGCGGGACTCCCGGTGGACATAGAGTCCGCTGGACCTGCGGTCACACTCACGAGATCGCGTGCGCTACAAATTCCGCGTCTTAAAGTCAATGTACAGGTACGTTGATATGCCCGGCCGTGCCATTCTGCAGACTTAGATCGTCGTGCAGCGGTTGGCAAGGTATTTTTTCCTGAAAAGATAGCAACCAAAACAAAATAAATAAAAACATGGGGGAGTCAGTCTATGCACATTGGCCTGAATGTGGAGGACTATGGTGGGGACCTTGGATCTCATCCTTCCCTCTGGCCCTCTCCTGGGAAGCACAGATAGATGTGGCCCTGCCTATGTATAGGATTACTTACATAAATAGGGGTTGACAGTGGAAATACGATAAAGTGGGGGCCCCTTGGACCTCTAACTAGGTTTCCTTTACGATTGCTCATCATAGTTACTGTGTTATATAGGCATGTAATGTTCCTGCTGTTAGCCCTAATCTCTATACACTGTGCTATAGGTACTAGATAAGTTACTGTATATGATATTCGCAACGCCTCTATTAGAGCCCTTTCACACTGGTGCGTTTTTGCGGCGTTTGCGCTGTAAAAATAGCGCTATTAAAACGCTCCAAAACCGCCCCTCTCCATTGAAATGAATTGAAAATGCGGTAAAATAGCAGTGTTTTACCACTATTTTAACGTTCCGCTATAGGCGTTTCCAGTGTGAAAGGGGTTTTATTCATCTACTTGTATGTTTTTACTTGGCATGAAATGTTATGTTCTATGTCAACTGGTATACTGCATTTACTTTAAATGACAATTAAGCGCCTTTGAATGTTAAAAAAAAAAATGGTGGGGACCTTAGACTCCATGTTGAGTGTAGGCTGATGTGATTGTTTTCCGTACAGCGCCGGGAAATTTGTAGATATTATGTTGCAGAACATGCGAACAGGCAAACAATTTGTGCGAACACCATTAAAGTCTATGGGACACGAATCTGAAAAATCAAAAGTGCTAATTTTTAAGGTTAATATGCAAGTTATAGTCATAAAATGTGTTTGGGGAGCAGGGTCCTGCCCAAGGGGACATGTATCAATGCAAAAAAAAAAAAAAAAGTTTTTTTCGGGAGCAGTGATTTTAATAATGCTTAAAGTGAAACAATTTCGTACCTGGGGGTGTCTATAGTACGCCTGTAAAGTGGCGCATTTTCCCGTGTTTAGAACAGTCCCTACACAAAATTACATTTCTAAATTAAAAAAAAAAGTCAATACAGATAAAAGTCATTGAAAAAAACGGCATGGGTCCCCCCCCCCAGTCCATTACCAGGCCCTTTGGGTCTGGTATGAATATTAAGGGAAACCTCTAACCAAAATGAAAAAAAAAAACCCACGCCAAAGCACACAACCTGGCAGGATGCAGGAAAAGAGGGGGGGGAGAGAGCAGCCTCCCCCTCTTGAACCTTACCAGGCCACATGCCCTCAACATGGGGAGGATGTCCCCATGTTGATGGGGACAAGGGCCTCATCCCCACAACCCTTGCCCGGTGGTTGTGGGGGTCTGTGGCCGGGGAGCTTATCGGAATCTGGAAGCCCACTTTAACAAAGGGGACCCCCAGATCCCGGCCCCCCCCATGTGAATTGGTAACAGGGTAGATTGTACCCCTATCATTTCACAAAAAAAAAAAGTGTCAAAAATGCACAGTAGACCGGTTGGGACAAGTCCTTTATTAAAAAAAAAAATAATAATCCAGCGATGTAATCCATTCTCGAGCGGAGGATACGAAGAAGAAGAAAAAAAAAAGCACACGATCCGGATCCATGGGAGACGCCCGCCAAATGACGCTACACCCGCCGTGACAGCTCTTAAATTGCCAAGGGCTACAACTGTACACACACACACACAATATATATATATAAAATATATAAACCATTGGCCAGCCCTAATCACGCTACATCTAGGTACACTTATTACAACAGCCACATTTTTGTAGAATTGGCTAAATTCTAAGGGTGCTGCAAAAAAAAACTTAAACTTAAACTAAAACTTATCCAGGCGTTTTTCTTTTTTCAAAAATACTGTGTCCCGTTCCAAGGTATGTTTTGGAGATGTACCATCCTCCTAGATAGGCTACTAGGTGGTCTTCAGTTGCTTTGGCTGGCCTCCTGTTTTCTGGATGTTGCCATGAGGAGGGTAGAGTCAAATAGGCAGCCTAAATATTTATTGAGCAAAAGCCAATCAATCCCTGGGAGGTATGTCCAGCAGGTTACTGGGGAAGCGGAAAAATAGTGAAGGCTCTAGAACAGCAGGAGATCTCCACCCTAGCCGCAGGCATTTCTACTGATGCAAGCCGACGTTCATCAAGGTCCCAGCCAGCTGGGAATAATCTCCAACATCCCGAGTTTTCACCCAATAGATCCAGTCTGGATAATCTCACTGTAAGGCACCTAGAGGAAGCTATAAGTATACAGCTGCTCCATGGCCTTATAAGTACTATAGCTTTCTCAGGGGGACTGCTCGTGGAGGGTTTCGAATTCTGACCTTCACTTAGTCTCTTGAGGGGGAACTGTATACTGAACCTTAGCAGAGAGATTGTTAGGAAAAGCTTAGTTCAGAGATGAGTGTCCTCTTGCTATTGGGTCATATAGTTTGGAGCAGTGGCCTCCAAACTGTGGCATTTTGCTTGCTTCTATGCAGCCCTTGGGGCATTATTTCCCATGTAACAGTGGGGCATAGTTTCTGCCACTCTATTCCTCCCTACTGGCACCAACGATGGAACACTATTCCTCCCACTGCCACCAAAGATGGGGCACAATTCCTCCCACTGACACCAATGATAGGGCACTATTTATCTCACTGACACCAATGACTGGGTGCTCTTCCTCCCACTGACACCAATGATAGGGCACTATTCCTCCTATTGACACCATAGATGAGGCACAATTTCTCCCACTGACACCAACAATAGGGTCCCATTCCTTCCACTAATACTAACAATGAGGCACTATTCATCCCCCTGCTATTAAAGATAGGTACTCTTTACTTCCACTGAACGCATGACATTTTCTACTCCCAGTGACCACAGTCTGGTCCCCCACCCCTGAAATTTGAAGGACAGTAAACTGGCCCTTTGTTTAGAAAGTTTGGAGACCCCTGGTCTAGAGTATCCCATACCCTACACCCCAATTACCATCATTACCTACAGTGATCAGCAATAAATCACCAAATACAATCCCCTAGACCAGGGATGGCGAACCTTGGCACCCCAGATGTTTTGGAACTACATTTCCTATGATGCTCATGCACTCTTCAGGGTAGCTGAGCATCATGGGAAATGTAGTTCCAAAACATCTGGGGTGGCAAGGTTACCCATCACTGCCCTAGACTATTTTCATGTGTCAGTGTGCTTGGAACTGGTGCTTTGGTGAGGTGGTATCTTCTGCGTTAGAAGGAAAGAACCCTCATCATTATTATCGTTATCATCATCACTTTCAATCAGCGGCGTATGCAAGGGTAGCGCTTCAGAAGCATCAGTGGTGGGACTTCATTTGAAAATATGAGATTACACATTCCATTTAAACTAAACTAACACAATAAAAATGTCTCTGCCGCTACTGTCTTCTTGTTGTACCCAAATACCCCTATGTGCTTCTGTCCACAGTTATGCTTTTAAACCTAACATAATAAACCTGTAGAAATATATTATCAAACTTGAACAAGGAATGCATTTTTATTGCTTCTAAAGTAGACCCCCCACTGTCAAAACTCTTCAGTTTAAGAACCCATTTAGGCCAATCTGATGCAGTGTATTAAAACAGAACTAACCTTCTCTATGAAAACATTCCCCCCATATTAAAGTGTGGACTATTGAACATGCCATCCATTATAGAAAAGATTGCCAAAGCATTCCCCTTTTAAAAATGTAACAATATTTTTGGCAAGGTAAAGATATGCCTGTATATGCCCAGTGTATCCTTCAGTCCAAGCATCCTTGTTGTGATGGGATCTTGCCGGGAACACGTCAGCTTCTAGTTTCATAGGTTCAGTTAAGGCACTCACAATACTTCTCCTTGCAGCAAAACCCATGTTCTTCTCACGTGTGAGCAGGAGGGATGAAGGCAGTTGGTGCTATGACATATCCAAGATTCTTTTTTTTTTTTATTAAACAGTGGACAGACGAGTTTACTTCCGCTTTAAAGCGGGAGTTCACCCGAATTTTTTTTTTAACATTAGATTGATGCTCATTTTGTAAAGGGGAATCGGGTGTTTTTTTTAAATCAAAGCAGTACTTACCGTTTTAGAGATAGATCTTCTCTGCCGCTCCCGGTTATGGTCTTCAGGACTGGGCGTTCCTATTTGATTGACAGACTTCAGACGGTCGCATACATCGCGTCACGAGTAGCCGAACGTCGGTGTGGCTCTATACGGCGCCTGCGCACCGACGTTTGGCCACTTTCGGAAAATCGTGACGCGATGTATGCGACCGTCGGAAGCCTGTCAATCAAATAGGAACGCCCAGTCCCGCAAGCCCATACCCAGAAGCGGCAGAGTAGATCACTCTCTAAAACGGTAAGTACTGCTTCGATTTTAAAAAGTACCCGGTTCCCCTTGACAAAATGAGCATCAATCTAATGTTAAAAATTAAGTTTTCGGGTGAACCTCCACTTTAAGGTAACCTGTTCCATTTGAATGGGCTTCAAACAGACCACAATGGACTAAAGGCCATAGTTTTGGAGTAGAGCTGAATTAGAACACCTGCCAGGTTTTTATTGCCATCTGTGCACAGGTTGTCCCTAGAAAAGCAATAGGGTAGAAATCTGCCAATGTGGACACTAGTTCTGGTGAGCTGGTAAGCCCTGTGGGACACCCCTAATTTGCGAGCATTTCCTTTCAGTCCCCGTTTTGGCTATGAGACAGGAGTTGAAGGGAAATCTCCCCAATTAGACACAGATGGCCAAAAAAAAACAGAGACATGGGTTACGGCACAACCCTTCCTTACTCTAGCCAACGTGGGTGTGTGTATTTGTTTTTATTTAGGCCGGGTTCACACCTATGCGAATTGAGTGTGGCCTAAACAGCATCCAATACGCAGAACATTTCTAAATACATTGTTTTCAATGAGGCTGGTTCACATATGTGCGATGCATTCGCACTGCGCATTGCCGAAAAAAACTGTGCGTATTTTAGGCATTGCGGTGTGGCTCAGGTGCGAATTCAGGCCCATTATCTTCTATGGGTACGCAGCTCATTCGCAGATGTGTTCATTTCTCCTCAGGATTTCTCTCATTCAGCTCAATACACCTCCCCCCCCTCCCCTAGGTCTCCAAAATCGCAGCTAATCTGCAGCTAAAACGCAGTGGATCTGCTGAACAGTTGTCATATCTCTGCAGAGATAGAGAGCTGAAATTCGCACCGCACAAGTGTAAATCCGGCCTGAATTTACAGTTCTACTTTAAATCAGACACCTATTTTTATTCAGCTGCAACACACATTAGTGTGTTACTGTATGTTGTAATGTGCAGAAAGGCCGGTGAATTGGGATGACACTTAAAATAAATGACAGCACACTGTACAATATGTTACCATAGGCCTGAATCAGCCTTTATAATGGAACAGGTTTAGGACCTAGGTACGTTTTTTATTACCGACTGCCGTTTAGACAGCAAGATATTCCCTCTTTTTGTTATTAGGGACACTGGAAAGGCATTAACTCTGCCCCTGCTCTATTCAAAACAAAAACATTCCACTTGAAGTATAAGTAAAGGCAAAACCATTTCTTCAATTTTGGACAGAGTGCCCTCATTAGGAAGGCTCACCCTCATATTTGTCCTGCTTACCCTTGTCAGTAAAAGTGAAGGTGGAAGAAAAGCTCAAATTTTGGGTTGGCACCAGAATAGAAGAACATTTTTATAATGGGGACATTAGGTCTGATGCCCCTGCTGATGACCAAATATTGACCAGAAATCTCTGCTCACTTCCCATTTTGGCAATTGGACAAGGATACCCCAAAAAAATAAAAAATTCCAACAGTTGTTAACTTATAACCCTCCCTTACTCTATCAAGATATATATAAAAAAAAAACACGTTTGCCTTTCGTTCCACTTTAACCCCTATTGGAGTCTGTTATGTACATAATTATAGTTTAAAGCCTTACATAAGGAAACAAATCCAAAACAAATCTGGACTTTGGTGGATATAGGTGACCTGCACGCCCATCCTACCCTGGATTATGGCACAAGACAGCTGAAGGTATTGCTAAGGCTTCGTTGTACACCGCAAATTAAAGGGGGGGTTCACCCTAAAAACAATTTTCTAACATTACATTGCGCTGACTTTCGACATTGACAGTATGCCGATATTTTTATTTATTTTTTGCTGTACATACCTCGTATAGCTATTTTCTTACCCGGCTTCCGGGTAGTGCCTCCCGCGGGAGTGGGCGTTCCTATGCAGCAGTTAGTGATTCACGTGATGACAAAAACTACCCCCTCCGTCGCATAAGGAGCATCACGAGTTGCCGAAAGAAGCCAAACGTAGAGTCGGCGCTATACGGCACCTGCGCACCGACGTTTGGCTTCTTTCGGCAACTCGTGATGCTCTTTATGCGACGGAGGGGGTAGTTTTTGTCATCACGTGACTCACTAACTGCTGCATAGGAACGTCCACTCCCGCGGGAGGCACTACCCGGAAGCCGGGTAAGAAAATGGCTATACGAGGTATGTACAGCAACAAAAAAAAAAAAAAATCGGCATAATGTCAAGAGTGAGCTCAATGTAATGTTAGAAAATTGTTTTTAGGGTGAAACCCCGCTTTAACAATTTGTTTACGTGTCTCTAGCCAGCAGGGGCAGCCTATTCAAGTCTAAGAGGATGTATTGGTCCATCCTGTGACAAGTGTGTACATGAGTGGCCCTGATCGCACGCTCCTGGATTTGGGACCCCCCACCCATGCCCTTGTCACTTTAAGACACGTGGCTGTGCAGCTGCTGCATCCTCATACATTTGAATATGCTGCCTATATGCAGTACCTGGCTAGAGAGATGTAAACAGACTATTGACAGTGTATGGTTCCCAGCATCCATGTAAATGAGGCCTAAATTATTCTATTGATAGACATTTTTCTTCATGCAAAATGATAAAAAAAAGCATGACTGCAAGGTTTGTAAAGGTGTCTTTTGCTAAACATTTTTGCATGACAAGGTATCTGCCCTTTCCAGCTCAGAAAGCAGGGGCTATGACATTTAAACAACCTGAAAAAAAAACAGGTAAAGATTACTTCCCGAATAGAAAGTCTATATTACCATCCCACATTATAGTATCACATTTGTTGTAACAAAAAAAAAAAAAAAAAAGAAGGATTGTTTTTATTTTTCCATAGGTTTTAAATTGATGTTGTTCAAAAGTGGATTTTTTTTTTATATCCAACCCTGGCAAGTTGACAGGGAAAACGTGAATCCATTCTCTAAAGACAGCCAGTTACACATGGGATAATGCAAGAATGTGGGTACTCAGTCTTAAAAGTTAGTGAAACATTTAATTAGGCAACCCTGCCTTCCTGGCCTGAGAAGCAAAACTCAGTAAGACGATATACACATTGTCAAGTTATAGCATGAAGGAGCTGGCCCAGCACTGTTATTGCCTCTGCCACACTTTACCTAAATTTCCAGTCTTCAGAACCTATAGACATGCTCCCAATCTCACTCCCCAATTTTAGGTTAAAATGCTGCTTCTTTTTCTCCCTATGCCGACAGAGCTGAGTACCAGCCACACCCCTTAGCTAAAGCTTCCTCCCGGCAGAAAAAGAGTGGGATTCGGTTAGACCAGATCTGTTAAGGAGGTTGCGGGGATTAACTTTGGTATCTAGTGGATGCTACAGTCATATTTAGACACACTGAACATCTTCTACATGGGCTTGTTTACACCAGCAACATTGGACATCCCAGGACAGGAACAAGGCAATGTGCACTGGTGTATGCGGCGGGGGGGGGGGGGGGATATACATTTTGCATTTTCACATAGTGCAATAATACTATAACGTAATACTATTGGGTTAAAAAAAAAAAAGAGGAAAGAACAGGTTAAAAAAAAAAACGTATTACAGTGCAACTTAGAAATGCATACCAGTGCGTTAACACATGTGCTATGGTGCAAACAAGCCCCACCTGGAGCAACTCATCTGAGTATATATCTATTTTTGCAACTTCAGTTGAGCTTCAAGACTGAATATTTAAATGTTTGCATTCGCCCAGTCATGACAGGCTCTCTTTAAAACAATAGAAAGGGAATAAAAAAAAAAAAGTTATCTACACCGGATTGTGTAACTTTAAGGAGCAGCAGAGGAGACCACAGATAATTAGAAGAACGCACGTCTATACCAGGCTGCACTTTCAACATTCTTGCGGCTCAGTCAACAATTTACACAAGAACTCGCTTGTGTTCTACCTCACAAAATACACAAAAAGGGGCAAAAAAAAAAAAGGGATCAAAATTATTTTCTACATATATACAACGTCACAGTCCAAGATTATACAACAGAAAAAAAAAATTGTAAAAATAAACAAAATATCCTGGCATAGTAGTAGTCCCACAAAATTTCCCCATCTTGGAAAATGTAGACGTCAGTGGAGGTTCCAGAACTGCAGAGCATTTGTTCGATTCGATCATCTACCACCTCCTAGCTGGGGCTGGTCTTCGAATCTGTGGTTGGAGAGATGGCGTCATTGGCAAAACCATCGTAGCGATTATCTGAACACAAGGAGAGCTCTTCAGCTGTGTCCATGCTGTTGTTGATTTCTAAAAGAATGTGAAAAATTGAAATAGTAAGAAATACGTGAAGCTGCCACAGGAGGTAGCCATATTGTAAGCCAAATGGTTCACCCATAAGCACAGCCTGCCTTAAAAAGAAAAAAACTTCTGTAGCTATCAATCCATCCACTAGAGTACTAGATCGCCGCTGAATGAATAGGCTACATTATGGAGCACTGGCCTCTAGTAAACAGATCTGCATTCTCAGTGATCTCATTGGTCTCTAGTGAATGAATAGGCTGTATTTGCAGTGATATCAACAGACTCTAATATCACCAATGTGTAGTGCAGCCATTATCAACCAGAGTTCCTTCAGAGGTTGCTAGGGGTTCCTTGAGGTGTGACCGATAACCATTTAATGGTGTCTACCTGGTTCCAGGTCCAATTCCAACTTCCATAACAGTAATGACCACTCCAAGTTGGGCATTCTTCTGACTGGCCGTCAATGTAAGGGGCTTTTTTCTACTTTTGACTACCAACTGGTTTTAGCTGGGTCCAACAAGATCTGAATTTTCAAGAGTTCCTCTGGAGCAAAAAAGTTGAGAAAGGCTTCAATCTCTGATATCACCAGTCTCTAGTGAATGAATAGGATTCAGTCTGTGATGTCACCAGCATCATGTGAATAATAAAAAAAAAAAACTGTATTCAATGTGATGTCACCAGTGTCGAGTACATAGATAGGCTGCATTGTCAGTGATAGTGCTGGTATCTAGCGAATGGACAGGCTACATCGGTGAGGTCACTTCTCCTTTGTAAATGCAGCCTAGCGAATTACAGTGGCATCACTGATCTCTAGTGGGGGGAAAAGGATGCATTTGCAGTGGTGTCACTGGTCTGTGGCAATCGATTAAGATGCATTTGCCAATGACATCACTGGTTTCCAGTGAGATGCTACATTGAATATTAGTTCAGCACAATATGGATTACTCAGAGTATCCTAAATCAAAATCATTGGTCTCATCCAATTACATAATTTCAAAATGGTTAAAGATCTTCTTTTCATTGACTAACACAATTATGATTTGGAGGAAAAGACATGTTTATTCAAAGGATTTTCCGCCATCACTGAAAAAGTGGAAAACTCTAATGAGGCCTAACCTACAGAGGCAACACACCTCGGTACACATTTACCTTTCTCATTCACACGGAGGTGGCCCACATGTTTTGGTCAGCCAAGTGAGGTTAGAATAGGTAACAGTATAGTGACCCAATTAGGGTTGTCCCGATACCGATACCAGTATCGTTACCGATACTGAGTTTTAGCGGGAGTACTCATACTCCAGCTAATACCGCCGATGCTAAAATAGAATACTCCCCCCCCCCCCTTGCCGCGTTAATCACCGCGCGGGGAACATTTCAGTCAGCTTTCGTTTGAATAGCCGTTTTCCCCGCCGCGCATAGACACTCCCCCTTGGACGGATCTGTCCAATCGCGAGCAAGGGAGAGTGTCTCAATACACAGCGCGGCGGGGAAAACAGCTATTCAAACGAATGCTGATTGTAATGTTCCCCGCGCGGTGATTAACGCGGCAGCGGCGGCATCATAACAGTAGGTACGGGGGACAAGGCTGGATATGGGGGGGACATGGCTGCATATGTGGGGGGGGGGGGACATGGCTGCATATGTGGGGGGGGGGGGGACATGGCTGCATATGTGGGGGGGGACATGGCTGCATATGTGGGGGGGACATGGCTGCATATGTGGGGGGGGACATGGCTGCATATGTGGGGGGGGACATGGCTGCATATGTGGGGGGGGGACATGGCTGCATATGTGGGGGGGGGACATGGCTGCATATGTGGGGGGGGACATGGCTGCATATGTGGGGGGGGGACATGGCTGCATATGTGGGGGGGGGACATGGCTGCATATGTGGGGGGGGGACATGGCTGCATATGTGGGGGGGGGACATGGCTGCATATGTGGGGGGGGGACATGGCTGCATATGTGGGGGGGGGACATGGCTGCATATGTGGGGGGGGGGGGGACATGGCTGCATATGTGGGGGGGGGGACATGGCTGCATATGTGGGGGGGGACATGGCTGCATATGTGGGGGGGGGGACATGGCTGCATATGTGGGGGGGGGACATGGCTGCATATGTGGGGGGGGGGACATGGCTGCATATGTGGGGGGGGGGACATGGCTGCATATGTGGGGGGGGACATGGCTGCATATGTGGGGGTGGACATGGCTGCATATGTGGGGGTGGACATGGCTGCATATGTGGGGGTGGACATGGCTGCATATGTGGGGGTGGACATGGCTGCATATGTGGGGGTGGACATGGCTGCATATGTGGGGGTGGACATGGCTGCATATGTGGGGGTGGACATGGCTGCATATGTGGGGGTGGACATGGCTGCATATGTGGGGGGGACATGGCTGCATATGTGGGGGGGACATGGCTGCATATGTGGGGGGGACATGGCTGCATATGTGGGGGGACATGGCTGCATATGTGGGGGGACATGGCTGCATATGTGGGGGGGACATGGCTGCATATGTGGGGGGGACATGGCTGCATATGTGGGGGGGACATGGCTGCATATGTGGGGGGGACATGGCTGCATATGTGGGGGGACATGGCTGCATATGTGGGGGGACATGGCTGCATTTGGGGACACGGCTGCATTTGGGGACACATTTAAAAAAAAAGTTTCGGTATCGGCGAGTACATAAAAAAAAGTATCGGTACTTGTACTCAGTCCTAAAAAAGTGGTATAGGGACAACCCTAGATCCAATGATACTGTGGCATCAACTACATGTAAACATTAAAACCCGACTGTCTCAAACATTGTATAAAATGGTCATGATGGCTCTCTAGCTTTATACTTCAGTGATGTAGCCATGGCTAGAAAAAAAAGAATAGCATCACCCACCAAACTACTAACAGGGGCTACAACTACATTTTCCATCTTGCCTTGCAGCACAAGCCATAGAAAGGGAAGGTCATTCTGCTGACAGCATTATGTGACATCTTTACGTGTCCACACATACTACTGCAGCTCCAAATACAATTCAATATTGGAAGAAAAAGGGAAGGCGTTGTGCCCTGTCAGGCAGCACCACATGGTGAAACGCAAACCTCCATGCAGGAAGATTTTAGGGGAAGACCAGACTTTATCCCATAGAGAATCCCTTGCTACCCCACTGTTGACACAGAAGGTCCACACTACCTGAGGCATTCATCATACATAAAAACCTATCAGACACTGAACCTAGGGAACATGAAGTACAAAATTGTTTAGATAGGAATTATCCCAAGAGCCCAGCCAATGGATTCATCAGATTGCTGAATTAATTCACTTGAAGAAAAAATTATGTTCATTGTCACATCAATTTTTAGTTGGATTGGAAAAATCATGGTTTAAAATGAAGATTGAACGCTATAGTTTTCTTAATCTTCTATAAACATTGAGAACAAGGAATCTGCTGTGACGGACACCCTTACCTGTCACCTCCGGGTCTGTGTGAGTATTGGCAATTTGGGGCAGCTCTGACTGTGATTTGCACAGTTCTGTAGAATATGCTGGCACTTTATTAACGCAGAATGAAAACAGAGTTAAGTACTTCTCAAGAAAAAAAATGTAACCTAGAAAAAATATTTCCTAAAGTTTCTTAATCTCTAAATATAATCTTATAATATGAAAATTATCTTGCCTTCTAAAATTATTGTTTTCTTTTGCATTACTTTACTACTGGGAGTCTAAATAGGGGTCACGGTGCACGGCTCGAACCCTGGCTATTACAATATGCAGAGAAGGGAACGTGGTCACATAAAGCTTCTGTGCTAGTCATTAGAATAACTAGTAATGGGCTTATTTAATAAATACTGCCAGGATAAAGGTCATTGAGACAGATCATCCAATCATAATTAACTTTACTGAAAGTTGGCCACTGAAAGATGGAAGCCAATGGTTTTTAAATGGACTAAACTTGTATTCTTCTGAATTAGCTTTTAAGTGTTAACCAGAAAATGAGGCCTCCTTCCACACCCAAAAAAAAATAAAAATATTGCACCGTATACTTGCTTGTAAATTTCCTATCTTAGTGTACAGCACTTGTACTCATAGACTCTGAGTTATATGCAGGCCAACTCCAAGTAACAACACCAGCAAAAAAAAAAAAAATTGTCACTACTGCACATGCATATAAACACCCACCGCCTAAGTGAGACTCCAGGTTTTTTAGCCAGCAATAGGGGGTGATCAAAATGTGGAGGCAAGGGGGCCCATGTCCTGTATTTCAAGTAATTTACAGACAAGCCAAAGTTCCAATTATCTTAATCGTACAATACAGGACTTGCATTCATAGGCCATGGGATGTGCCAAAGCAATAAACTGAGGGGTAGGCAACACCACCACTTGAACACAGGACCAGGTAGCGGCCTTGCAAATCTGAGATTCTAATTCCTTGATGCTGAAAAGCCTTGGTGAAGCTCCGATGAGGAAGAGAGGAACTTTTTCTTTAGGGGGGCCTGGAAATAAACTGCCAAGGGGAGGATGCAATAAGGAGGAGCGACGTGCTGCAATCGAGAACCGGACAGCTTGTGAGTTTTTATTGCATTATTTATCTGTATGAATTGTAAATGCAATATTTTTAAAAAAAATTAACACCCCAGACCATATCTTAGGAGACAAAACACGTCGGGAGGACTCCACTGTTGCCATACTATTTTTGAAAGCGCTTTTATATCGTCTTAAGTGTTCCTACTACATCTTTTATACTCCATACAGAGTTACGCTTTGTGGGCCCTTTTCCTCTCATTTTTTGATATATATCCTTCCACACCACCTTAGGACTTCCTGGACCACTACTCTTCACGAGATTACCCTGTAAGGACACCCCCCTCCTCTGTGGCCATTTCCATCCTGCTGGTGTCTGGTCATCCCTGGTTCAGTCATTTGGAGTGCACAAGATTGTCCAGTTCCAACTGTTGTTTCACCACACAAAGCCTGTTTGACCCATAGAACGTACGTTCTCTCGGCTTCAAACATTCTGGTAAGCCTTCTACCCATCGGTGGTGGTTTTCATTTGTGCACTACTATTGTGTCTCTACATTGCAGACATTCAATTGTGTATCAGTGCATCACTATTGTATATTGTTTTTGTTCATCATTTGAGCACTTTGTTTACACTGTGCTACACTTTAAAGTGGCCCTTTGTTTGAAAAGTTTGGAGACCCCTGCTCTAGAACAAGGGAACAGCTTTCACCAAGTGGTGTTTTTCAGTTTCCTGTAGGCCATCTGCAGAACACAAGTTTTCAGCTCTGTTGCTCCACCTTCCTTGTGCCTGTGATCCGCCACGGTTAAGTTAGGGGCACCAGCAGTAAAGTACTCATGGAATGGAGTTCGAACTGGATGGAGGTTTGCACGTTCAGATAAAGGAGATGCTACAATTCAGGCACTGTGTTCCTGTGGCTGTGTCCCTGTATCACCCTGTGGCCAACTACAGACGTTACAAGTTGAGCACCTAATCCAGTGCCGGAAACATAACAGGTTGGCCCCACAAAGTGGGGTACAGTTCCCAAGGTATACACCAATGGTTACCAATCGGCAAACTGCTAGAGAGCCGAGGGCAATAAGCAGTCAGATCATCTAGAATTGTCAGAAGAAAAAAAGTGAATGGTTTAAAAAAGACTTCTCCAGGAAATAAAAGGTCCATCAGCAACAAAAAAAAAAAAGTCTCACAGGTAGAGTTACGAGTGTACAATAGGACCTGCCTCATAAGTTTTTTTTGTCATTGTCCAATCACCTGAAGGTCACCTGTATACAACCCATGGTCCATGAATACAAGTCATGTGCCCTGTACTGTAAAAGATAAGATACACAAAGTGATTGGAGTCCCACATTAAAAACTTAGGTTACTAAATCTGATAAACAATGCAAACCTCCATGTTTTGCGACTACTACTGTCAAAGCTGTAGACCCATCCATATAGCTAGTCACTTTTTAAGATAAAAAAAAACTCCAGAGACTTATGCCGCATACACACGATCATTTTTCGGCATGAAAAAAAAAAAACGTTTTTCAAAAATGTCATTTAAAATGATCATGTGTGGGCTTCACATAATTTTTCGGCTTCTGAAAAACAACATTTTTTTTTTTCGAGCATGCTGCATTTTTTAACAACATTCTATGTAGTTTTTCGGGTTGTAAAAAATGATCGTGTGTGGGCTAAAACGACGTTCAAAACCCACGCATGCTCAGAAGCAAGTTATGAGACGGGAGCGCTCGTTCTGGTAAAACTATCGTTCATAATGGAGTAAGCACATTCATCACGCTGTAACAGACAGAAAAGCGAGAATCGTCTTTTACGAACACGGAATCAGCTAAAGCAGCCCAAACGGTGGCGTCATCTGCATGGAACTTCCCCTTTATAGTGCCGTCGTACATCACCGCGCTTTGCTAGAGCATTTTTAAAAAACGATGGTGTGTGGGCAACGTCGTTTTAATGATGAAGTTGGAAAAACGTTGTTTTATCTACATGCCGAAAAACTTATTTTTAATGCCGAAAAATGATCGTGTGTACGCGGCATTAGACCCTATACACACTATTAGATTTTCTGCAGATTTTTGTCTTCAGATTTACCAAAACCATGTAGTGCAAGGACCTGCCTGATTGCATACAAATACAATTTGAAACTCTTAAGGCCCGTACACACGATCTGACTTTGACAACAAACCTCAGACGGACCTGTTTTTGCAGACAATCCGATCGTGTGTACGCCCCATCGGACAAACTTTTTCACCTGACAAATGTTCGCTTTGAGAACAGAAACTTTCCGGTAAGAAATGTCCTATGTCGGCTAATTGGATCGTGTGTACACAAGTCCATCGGACTAAAGTCCAAAGTAAAAAAAAAAACACCCATGCTCAGAACCAATGCTAAAGATCAAACAATAGCCAAAGTTGCCCAAAGGGTGGCGGTAAAGAGTAGAAAAAACACGTAGTACGTCTATTACGTCACTACGTTCGTGTTTGTTGGCCGTTTCCTGCCGTGTGTTATGCATACCAAGTTCACAGACATTGCCCTTCAGAGCAAAATCCATGGAAAAGTCCGTTGGAAGTCCAATCGTGTGTATGAGGCTTTAAGGTTTGATCTCATATTATATGGTTTGGGTAAATCTGAAGACAAAAATCTGCAGAAAATCTAATGGTGTGTATGGGTCTTGGGCTTGGATTTCAGGTGTAATGCCATGCCATGGTTTGGAAAAACTGGAACAGTATAGATGAATCTCAAACCTAATATATATCTTTTGGAAGAATTACTATGATTTGGAGGAACTGGCATAGTGTAGATCTATCTCAAACCGAATATCTTTGGGAAGAATGCCATGATTTGGAGGAACTGGAATGATGTGGAGGGATCTCAAACCTAATAAATATCTTTGGAATGCATTGAATCGCCAGTTATGAGCCTGATATTTTCTGATCCAACATCAGAACCTTATCTTAAAAAAAAACGTATTTGGCTGAATGAGCACAAATTTTCACAGACGCGCCAAAATCTTGTGGAAAGCATTTCCAAAAAAAAAGCGAAGGCTGTTCTTCCCCCATCATCTTTTGTGGCTAGGGGGGCAGCTCTGTATTAATGCCCATGGTTTTAAAATCAAATGTCCAACAAGCTATTTGGTCATGTAAAAAAGTTTTTTTTTTTTTAAATAGATAAATCATTAGATCTTGATTTAAATAGTACCAATAAAAAGGTAATAGATCTGTACAAATGACACAAAAAAATGGCATGGTACAATAAATTTCCATGGTCTAAATAAATGGAAATTCAGATTTGTCACGTGGAAAAATAAGTAGACCCGCGCTTCAAGTCCATGAAATCGGAAGTTCCAGATTATGTGCCAATGATTAGAACCTCTTTAGGGAGTATGCAATTGGGACCTGTGTTTTTTAAACCTCATATGTAGGGTCTGGCTTTCTTTTTGCTATTGACTTGTCTCAGCAAATTCAGCTCAGAAGCTGACTGGTTTATGCTAAAAGAGTTCTCCAGGACTCCTTAAATGTCATCTTAAGGTGTTCACAAGTGTTCGAAGTGCATATATCTACAATTAGAAAGCGATTGCACCAATTTAACCTGCATGTGAAGTTTGTTAAAGTCTTTGATGTTCAAAAACACTAGAGCAAGACTACAGCTTGTCATTGAACATATAGGCAAATACCAGGCCTTCTGGAACAATATGCTGAAGACCGGTCAACCAGAGTGGTTTGATCACAGTAACAGTGGACTTGTTTGTCGAAAAAAAGCATTTCAGGAGAACCTCAAAACAGCTGACAGGCATAATGGTGGGGTTGTGTTTAGGTTTGAGGCTGATTAAAGGAGAAGTCCAGCCTAAGCTTGTTTGGCTGGGCTTTTCCTATGGGTCGCAATTCGTTTTGCACTCCTGTGACCCATTTTCAATAGAGTGGACTGAAGTCCGCTCTCTGCTGACATCACAGAAATAAGTCCAGGCACCGAGTCATCCTGACAATGGGAGTCTTGATCTGCCAAATGCCTGGACTGATGTCCATCTCTAAGAGCCCGAGATGGCCACTCCCCGCCCCTCCACAGTTCAGCGCTCCAGTGATCGAGGAGCAGCAGAGAGGAGAGCTGCTGATTGTCAGTTAGCAGTTCTGTGTTCAGGGAGTTGTGAGAACGGAGCCATCGGCAATGTTCAATCACTCGTTTCTCAGAGGCACCGGGGAACAGATGCAGCATCAGACCGATGCTGCATGCACCCAAGTAGAATGGAGGACCCCCGAACCCATACTTCTCTTTTAAGGGCCTGGGCAGCTTGCAGTCATCAAGTCAACTATACATTCTGCATCATAACAAGTGTGCTTGAGGAGAATGGAAGGCCAACTGTCAAGAAGTTGAACCAGAAATAGGTCCTTCAACAAAAAAACTATCTGAAGCCCACTAGCAAATCCACCAAGAAATGGCCCCGTTTTGATTTCCACTGTATTGTAAAATTGGCTATTGCACAGAGCAGGCAAGTATAAGAGGTTTATTTATTTCAATGTTTTTAAAAATTGCCTTTAGAAATACTTTAAATACTAAATTAAACCAACTATGAATTGTTTGCTAATATGCAAACACATCTACAATTTTTTTTTTTTTTAAAAGCACATTAGTACCTGAAAAGATGAGTTTTTCCTTCATTATCCGGACGTCCCGGCTTGTTCTGCGCACAGCAGCACTTAGCATGATTTGTTCAGGATTATACCTCCGAATACTGCCCAGCCTCCACCTGCAAAAAAAAACATATTGTAACTTCCAATCTAAGTCTTGGTGCCTATATGGACAGAGTCAAACATTGGTGATATAACTGGTCAGCAACACATTTATCCTCAGTGAGGGACTAATACCAGTACAGAAGACACAGGTTCATCAAGGAACAGGACACAAGTTATTCCTCAGCCTTAGGCCTGTTCACACCAAAGTGCAACTGAACTGCTATGGTCTAGAGCAGTGGTTCTCAACCTTTCTAGTGCCGTGACCCCTTGATAAAATTTCCCTAGTTGTGGGGACCCCTCACAGTAAAATCAGGAGATAGGATCCCTTCCAGCCCCTCCGACTTCACATTCCTCACCAGTCAGCTGACCCGTAGTCTCTGGCCCCCAGCCATGCCGTGAACTGAATGGGCGACTGCAAAGAGGCTGAGTGGGCAGCTGCGCGGGCTCCGGGGACAGCCCAGCTGGGCAGCCGTGAAAAGGTTGGGAGAGAAGTCTGTGCTTCAGGAACAGCCCAGAATTTAGTGACCCCTGGCAAATCGTCATTCGACCCGAGGGGGTCCCGACCCTCAGGTTGAGAACCACTGGTCTAGAGGATATATCTCCTCAAACATTAAGCCAAAAAAAAAATGCCAATGATTTAAAATTTACAAATTATGTTCACTGTTGTGAGAATGGGAGACTGTGCAAAATGCAGACCACACTGAAACCTTCAAAGAACGTACCTGCCTCCATGTAGATCAAAGGCTAATGTGGTGTACACGTGGCTTTGGTAGGCAATGATAGGGGTAATGAAATCTGCCACAACATGCAGTGCTCGTGCAATAGTTTGGTTCTAGGGTGCATGACCTGATGCCAGGGCAGCCATGCATTGGGGTGCTGGCAACAGAGTTTTAGGTTGGTGCCAAGTTCAGCAGAGCATCTAATCGATCCAACAATTGTTGGGCCTAGAACAAGTCTCCTGTATCAAGCAGGATCATTCTTTATACAGTAGACAGATTTTTAATAATTCGAATAACCCTACCTGTTCTTGCAAAGTCCTCCTTAATGAATTAAAACTCAAATGGGCAAGGCAAAATTCAGTTTAAGTGTGCGTCAATGAAAAAAACACAAAGCCCATCAAAACAACACTTAAAATTAAGGAAGGGGTCCTTGCACTATTCGTTCCCATTAGCAATAATGTACTCCTTTGCAAACAGCATGCTTCCTGTCATTCATTTAGTGAAACAATCTTAACGTAAACTCAGACGTGGCCATGCTTTTACACATATATGGAAAAACTTGGGGCATCCGGATGTACTCAATGCATTCTACAAAACAGTGAACATAACTCAGGTCATACTTGATATAAAATACTAGGGATGCATGAAAAGCACCTGCAGGTACTCCCCACATTTTGATTCGGCGTTGGCAGAACAGTTGCGCAGGTGTGAACAGGTTTCAACAGAAAACCTATTACAACAGACTAAGTGCACGAGGATTGTGAGGATACAGAACAGGGTACAGGAAAACTGACGGGTATCCAACTGGGGGGGGCTGTACAATCAAGGACTGAGGAGGAAAATTGCAAGCAGCAACTCACATCAGTTACTACAAATATGACAATTTAAAAGGTTAACAGTGCAGGGCGTGCCCAGTGCAGATGACATACAGTAAGTTTTTTTTGTGGACGACATATACCATGCAATTCTTATGCTCTAGAAGGAAATGATCTCCTCCAAAAAACTATTTGCGCAAATGCCATTATTTACAGAAGAAGCAATCAATGTGGACTTTACTGAGGTGGATAAACAACAACAAAAAGGCTGAAAGAAATTTGTCTCAGCATTCTGAATGTATTGCGGTTTACATAATCAAAAGCCTAGATTGGACACATGACCTGTTCAAGGAGAGAATCAGAGTTTGAGATTAGCAAAGGGCCTAGGTTTGATCATGCAATCAGCAGTGTAGGGGGCCTGCAGCAGCATTTTCTCCAGGAAAAGGAATTATTACAACGCTATTTTTTATTTGCTCAAAATGTTTACAACTCTTCAATAAAGACTTCCATGGACTCAATCATCCCTATAGGCAAAAAAAAATGTTATATATATATATATATATATATATATATATATATATATACACATACACACACACACACAATATATATATTGTGACGGATCTCAGATACCCCAGGTGGGCACATCCGCCAGACCTGTGTCTCCTGTCCTCCAAACGCACCCGCAGCCTGCAACCTCGCCATAACCAGCCCTTAACCCCTCAATCACGAGACAATCCACACAGGTGTTGAGGGTTAAACATCCAGAGCTTAAACTGTTTATTAAATTCCAAGACATACACTTTTACACAGAGCTAGGGACACTCCCCTTAGCCTTGTCTAAGAGGGGAGGGGGGGGGGGCAAGCAACAATCAATGAAAACTGAACATTTGTACATTGAAACAGTCTACAGATACCTAATGAATTTATGGTAAGCAGGCAGCCTCAATACACACCCCCTGCGGAGAGATGTCTGCAGTCCAGGCCATTGTCTATGTGTCATGAATCAACACAATTAGACACAGCAACAAGAGGGTGGGGAAGGGCTGTAACATTACATTACATCCATGCCAGCTTGTCCCGGGTCTCCAGTATCTTCTGGCCCATAGTCTGTCGGTAGGAGGCACGGGCACAGTTCTTTCCAAAACACACAGTGACAGTGGGTTCTGTCACATTATATATATATATACACACACACACACACACACACAAACACACAAAGCACCCTTTACCGCCTATAGAGCCTGGATGTGCAAATACCAAATATTACTAACACATTGACCCCTTGCTCAAGCGCCTTAAGGCCCTTTAAGTGTTTTTAGATGCTGGGAGGGGTTTATGATCATGTAACTGCTATCCATTGGCTGTCACATGATCGGAAAGCTCCGATCACAAGTAGTCATCTGAAGCTTTACGTTAACCGCCGGTAACTGTCGGCAAAGCTACATTTACAATCTGGTACGCAAATATGTGGTCAATCAGCGTCAAGGCCAACCCGCCGAGAGGCTGCATGTTTGCATACTGCTAGTGTCAGGACCTGGACTTGAACCTGAGACCTCAGCTGTGCCTGGCAATGAACCTTCTCACTGAGATATCTGAGATGCTGGACAGCGCCTTGTCAGATCCTTTAGACCAGTGTTTCTCAACTCCAGTCCTGAAGGCGCCCCAACAGGTCGTGTTTTCAGGCTCTCCATTATTTTGCACATTTGATCAGTTTCACTGCCTTAGTAATTACCACAGCGGTTTCATCTGAGGGGAATCCTGAAAAAAATTACCTGTTGGGGCGCCTTGAGGACTGGAGTTGAAAAACACTGCTTTAGACAACCTGATTACCAAGTTTTGTTTACATCACCTGATCAGCTGTCATTGGCTTACTCAGATCTGTGATCACCAGAGTCTCAGTGATCCCAGCGCGTAGGGGGCGTGTGCAAATGGGGGACACGTCTATTGATGAATGACGGCTACAGCGCGGACCCCTAGTGGTTAACCAAGCTATAGAAATCCCATATCCAAGTAGGATATATTACCATGCTCACTGTTACGGAATGCATACACAACACCATCTGATATGCTGAACTTTTCCAATGCACTTGAGGTGGGAGGCTCGAGACAAAAGTTGAACAACATGCACTGGTTTACATGAGGTGGAAATAACTTTTGATAAATAAATGGCATGTTGATAACGCTATAGGCATGGAATTCATCGAACAATAGCCACTTTATAGGGAATAAATTAATTCAACTAATATCAATGCATTCATTCCACAACATGACGAATCTTAATATTTGTGACTGCTTGATAATTGTATGCAAGATTTGTTTATACAATACATTCACCCACTGAGGTGCGTAATTAGCTACTGGTTACTGCAAGTCATTAATATAAAGTTAGCTCAAATATAGTGCACTATAATTATATATAGAAAGCTATTCACTGCAATATCTAGTATGCTATTATCTCCCAGGGGTTTACTGGTGGTAGTTTGTTTTTCTCTGAATGGATGGTTTTATTGTTATGTTACAATACAGTGATTTTTGTTATTTGCATTTCTGGATCAGGCTCTACTGATGGTAAAAGTTTGTGTTATTGATTTGCATATAGAGATGGTAAGGAGTCCTTGGTAGTTCCCTTTTTTTAAGAATTGTAAACCTTTTTGAACAAGGGTCTGTTTACATCAGGTGGATTGGACTGAACCTGGTGTGAGATTTTACTAATTTTCTGTCTCGGTGTTGACACAGGAAGCGAGAGAAAATTACACCAATTTTCTCAAAAAAAAAGTTTTAGTTGAAGTTGAGCTTTGTGTCAACATCGTAAAATTTAATATGTGGGGTTTGCAAAGCGTCACATGGCCTTTGTTGAACTAGAACACTGACCTGTGGACAAGATTATGTGCTACTGGGTCTCTTTAACATGAGGTGTGCCGCTGAAGTGACACCAATGGAGTAGAACGTGCAGCACAGGGAGACTCTGGCCAGACTATGGCCACCAAATGTATGAATTCACTCCTTTCTGAAAAATTGATTCTCTATTTTAGCATGGCAGGCCATTAAGTGAACGTCCCACTTAATGGTCTTCAACAGCATTAATGGCATACAGTACCATTTTAGTAACTGCTTACAGATGTTCAAATCTCATCCCAAAGAATCAGGAGGAATTCCCTCAAAGCGTCCACAAAAAAGGTCTCAACGCTTAGCTTGTCAAGATGACAGGAAAAAGGTTCCCATTTGTCTTTATCAAAGATGAGAGATCTGCTGGGTATGTTCAACCTATAGAACCATCTGCAAACCCCCACAGAGATACAAGCCAAGATAAAGCTCAAAACAAAAGTCATTGGGCCAGATCCACATAGATCGGCACCGGCGCAGCGTATCCAAGATACGCTACGCCGCCGTAACTTACTTGGCTTTGTTTCAAATCCACAATGAATTTGCGCCGTAAGTTACTGCGGCGTAGTGTATCTTTGGCGGCCGAATTCAAATCGGCGATTAGGGGGCGTGATTCATTTAAAATGAATGAACTGCGCATGCTCCGTTTCTTAATTTCCCGCCATGCATTGCGCGAAATGACGTCGCAAGGATGTCATTTTTTAAACTTAGACGTGACTTGCGTCCATCCCGATTCACGGACGACTTACGCAAAAAAAATAAAAAATTCAAATTTCGACGCGGGAACGACGGCCATACTTAACATGGCAAATCTAACCATACGCCGCAAAAAAACAGCTTTAACTATACGCCGGAAAAAGCCGACTAGAGACGACGTAAGAGAATGCGATGGCCGCGCGTACTTTTGTGGATGGTCGGAAATAGCTAATTTGCATACCTGACGCGGAAAACAACGCAAACTACACCCAGCGGGCGCCGAAGTATTGCATCTACGATCCGAAGGCGTACGAAGCCGTACGTTTGTCGGATCAAACCCAGATGCCGTCGTATCTTGGTTTGAGGATGCAAACTAAAGTTACAACGCGGGAAATTTGAAAGTACGCCGGCGTATCAGTAGATACGCCGGCGTACTCTCACTGTGGATCTGTCCCATTATTTCCAAACAATTAGAATAATGCGCTTTAATTAAAATCAACCAAATCACAATTTACTGTTGAGCAGTTTTGTGTCGGACCCAAGTTTAAATGTCTTTATACGGGAAAGGAATATAAACTGCATTGGCTGAGATCAGAGATATTGGAAACACGCTCCTTTTAAACCATGGGTAAAATGTAATCTTTAGATTGTGTTGTATGTGAAAACTGAAATCCCAGCTGTACCTAGATTGTTATAAGTTTTGTAGTTAACCTTGACAGGGGGATCTCACTCTGAGCATCCAGCTCTATTTCAGTCCACCTGGGAGATTTAGATGTTCTCAAAACACCTTTGTGTGTTCCAGCTCCCATGTTAACATTTCCCATGAATTAAAATCTAGAAGAGTTGGTAGGAAACCTTCCTAATTGATATAGCAGGTATATATACTACTTGGTAGCCCAGCAACGAGATCAAATCAACAGTGCCTGAGCAATATAGGAAACTGTAGTGGGTTTAATGCTCATCTGAAGTCTCACGCTTTTCACTTGTTACGTCAGGCTTCATAACAAGTAAAGAACATGGCAATTTATTTTAAGTATTTTTTTTCTATGCGTGTTTGCACTGTACTATAAAAGCTTTTCTGTGTCGGCAGCACACTGGAGAGCCAAACTGCTGCTCTCACACAGAACGTAGAAGAGTCAAGTTCTCCAGAGGTCCATCATTCCCCCAGCACAGTGCTTCAATCAACAATGCTGCTCAGAGAGTATTGGAATATTAGAGGATAGAAGTACCCTTAAGGAAGCTCAAGAGTTAGGTGGGATCTCAACTGTTATAGACATTTAGATTTGGATGTGTGTGTGTATCCTGAGGTACTGGAGGTAATGTTTGCAATCTCCAATCATATGCTCAGTATAAATTGGTCAGTTTTGTGATCCATTTCCTTTTATGGCAATTATGGTATTGAGTTACACTGTTAATTGAAAGATCTCACAAAGAAGATATGGTACGGAACACAACTGATGCAGAGGAGTATAAAACCTATTCAGATACATGTGTAAATTGTGCCTAAAATTAATTAATTAGATGCACATGAGCTGAAGGACAATAACTACATCGATAAGGGTCTCTGCATCTTTAATTTGCTTGTAAAAAATCAAAGTGAAACTCTAGACAAAAACACTATTTTCGGCGTCGGTTATGGATAGAGCAAGGGGAAAAAATCAGAACCTCTGTTGTGTTTTTATTGCTGTCTGTATCCATGCCAGGCAAATTTCCCCTAACTTTCTGTCCCAGGTAGACAAATTGCCCTTGAAACTGGTGGGTACACAGATAGCAAGAAGACCCAGACAGAGGTCTAACCCTACCCTTTCGCAAACTAACACTTAAAAATAAAAATTGTCTGACATTCTTTTGCAGCCAAGCTTTCTTACCCAATTCTGATTGCCATACAAGTAATTCTGTAATTGAATACCGTTGACAAAAAAAAAACACACACCTTTCAATCCCTCATTGGTTCCCAACATAATAATTTTGAGGATGAATTGCATGTGACCAGTTCTATAAAATACGGCATCCCCCGTAGGTTCCAATACAATACAGCTTTGCAAAGAACAGAGTCCAACTCTTTAGCTACCCCCCCAGTTAAAAGCATGGACTTGTCTTATTTTGGTCCAAAAATTTAATTTTGAGACATGAGAAAAGGATTTTACGGTTCCGTTCTAGAATGTGGTCATGTCCTGACCTACGCTGCCTTTCTAAAAATCTTGGCCTACATATATTTGGAGGGGGGATGGGGGGTTTAGCTTGGGAAAACATTCATTCACATATTAGAGCTAACCAAAAAGCAGAAGAAGAGTAAACAAATGCAAAAGCCCATCTGGTAAATAAAATATCAAAGGTATCAAAAAGGGTTTGGATACATCTGTAAGCATACAGAAAACCCTTTAAATTTTTTTAAAACTAGATTAAGAAAATACCTATATATATATATATATATATATATATATATATATATATATATATATATATATCTCTCAATTAAAAAATTAAAATCTGTAGCGTCATGTTCAAAGTTATTTTCTATCCCTCTGTACTACCGTTTAGATATTAACATGTTTATGCTTCTCGGCGTTTCCAATAATGGTCTGTACTAAACCCCCACCAAGAAACATTTTAGATCCCCTAATTTTGATGGTGTTTTAAGGATAAGGCTTTTAGATATAACAAAAAACAAATGGCACTCTTATGTGCAACACATCCTACAGCTTCCATTAATTTTCACAGAGTGAAATAAAAAAGGTTAACGTGTAGTTTTGGTGGTTTTGCAAGGCATAGGAAGCAACAGGGTTACCATGGAATTTTCTGGTCAAGACATATTTGTCTAAAATGCAATTAATATAATCTAGTGGTCAATGGTTTCTATGTCAGGACATCTCCTCCGAGACTTTTCTTCAAGCAGGGCAATTAATATAATAAAGTGACGGGTTCTCCCAAGTACCCGCCCATATGATACTTGCCTTCCCTGCTGACCTAACAACTGCTGTGTAAGCTGCATGTCTGATGGATTTAGAGCTTACACAATGTTAACTTCCTCCTGCTCATCAGCTCACACTGTTTGGGCATGGCAATTGGTCACTCAGACCAGGTACTAAGGTCGTGAAAAAGATTATACGCTCCCCATATCTGCAAGGATTGGGGATCTGCTGAGGGTTCAGAGGTAGCAATGGGCAAAGTGACAGATTCCCTTTCAGCAAAATCAGGAAGGTGAGGAGTGTAAAAGTTGATTAGGTAAAAGTCTGTAGTGGAGGGTAAAATATACAGCTAAAAAGAAGCGAGGAGGAGCGGGGTGGGGAAAGGCAGCCAATTATCTAAAAATGGACAACAGCACTCAGAAGAGGCTCTTAACCCAATCCAATGTTCTATCCTATGAAGAGCGATTGGTTGGCAAATGTCCTAGACAGGGCATTGCCATCTGATGTGACCAAATATAGGCTATTTCACATCATTGGCTATTTCAAGACAAATAGAAAGAGAAAAATTTCCTAAAATGGACACTTGTTAATTTTAGAACATCTTCCTTCCATCTGTTTTGCAGAGACAGGTCAACTGTTAGGACTTCATGAACCTCATTGGAGAAGTTATTATACGAAAAAGCTTGGGTGCTCTTTTATTATCACACCCTATGTGCCTGAAGTTGTGTCATGATGGATAAGATGTGGACGAACAGAGGGGGACCGAGGTGAAGACAGCAGAATTACCTGATTAAGTGATAACTGTGAGATGCCATAATGCAGCAAAGAGAAAGAGAGGAGGAACATGCAAAGACCGTTATGAGATTCAACACAGAAAGAAAGCACAAGGTTAGTCATTGTTCAAACATTTGGCCCGACTATGAAAGTAGTGGAAAGCAGAGGCGGACATTTTGAAATGTTGACAATTTCAGAGACTCTGATTTTCCACACTGGAGCAGAATCCAGAAATGATTTGCTACAACTACTAGGTGATGGGATAAAATGTTGATACAAATACTGTAATGACCATATTTGTAGGTGACCCCATTTTCTAACAGTTTTTAGGAGAATGGAAGGTGGCAATTTTGTTGGTGACTCAGCTCTGTACCAACGTTCATAAAAATGGTAGTATGGAGGTTATTTATGAAGGTGGTAAATTTTGTAGGTGACCTAACTCTGTACCAATATTCATAATATTGAAAGCAGTACTAAAGTACCTTATGATGGTGGCCATTTTCTAGGTCACCTGATACTGTACAACGATTAATGAGTGTGGACTTGGTATTGAAGATCCCCACGAAGGCTGCCATCTTGTAAGGCAGAAAAGAGCTGGGGAATTTCCAGACATCTGTGCCCTCATTGAGCCATTTTACGGTTTCCAGTAAATTCACAATAAGCTTCAGCTCACAAAATGGTATATAAATTTGCTGATTTCTCAAGAACATCAGAAGGTTTATATCAAAGCAAAACCTAAGCTAAACTTTATATCAAAGCTGGGAAAGGGCAAGAGGAAGCAAATCAACAGCATATAATAAAGTAAAATGTAAAAGCGGGGGTTCACCCAAAAATCAACTTTCTGACATTAGATCCAGCATACTGCTGACATCTGCAGTATGCTGTTTTTCTGTATTTTGTACTTATCGTTTTATCAGCCTTTGTTATCCGGCTCCGAGCTGGGATTCCTTCCGGGTATAGGCGTTCCTAAGCCAAGCGGAGTTGATTGACGGGCTGCTAAAGCGCGTCACGCGTTCCAAAAATACTCGAAGTGACACTCGAGTGTTTACGGCGCTGCGCAGTCAGCTCTACACGGCAGGCGCCGTAAACACCTGAGTGTGACTTCGGGTATTTTCGGAAGGCGTGACGTGCTTTAGCAGCCCGTCAATCAAATCCGCTTGGCTTAGGAACGCCTATTCCCCACAGAAATCCCCTCTCGGAGCCGGATAACAACGGCTGATAAACGATAAGTACAAAAAAAAAAAAACAGCATACTGCAGATGTCAGCAGTATGCTGGATCTAATGGCAGAAAGTTGATTTTTGGGTGAACCTCCGCTTTAAGAACACTGCCACATCAACACAATTGAACGTGCAATGTCTGGAGTGACAATTGTTAGGTCTATGAATTTCACCAGACATCCATCAATCTTTTTCAGAGGAATAATTGGTCATCTACAAGGAGTTTTTTTCCTGTCAGGACTAAAGTCTCCATTAGGACAGAAATTGGGGTTCTCTGGTGCCTCTCCTCAATGGCTTGATTGGGTGATATATCCATTTTTCATCTGCCTAGACTTCAGCTCTTAACATTTAGCCATTGTGTCATACCAATGTTTATATCTAGCTTAGAATGAGGAAGGTCTTTGAATTTCTAGATTTCTATCTTTGATTCACCTCTATAAACATTTTTGTTTATAGAGGTGAATCAAAGATAGAAATCTAGAGTAAGAAAGATTTGTGACTAAATATGGAAAAGGAAAGCAATCGAATTATCATCAGCATGATAGCTCAAGGAAATTTTAACAAATATTGCTTCCTTGTAATATGTTTACAAAACCATAACTAACCTTTCAAAGATGCAGGTGGTATAATTATTTATGGTGTTCACATGATAATGCTCACACTCGCTCATTGTTTTATTCATTTTTTTGCTTGTTGTTTTTTAACAGACAGCTACCATAAAAATTAAGGACACCCCAAAAATGTTATAGCTACACCACCATAACAATGGTTGCCACACTATATGTGGGAGGCATTTACCCATAAGCCAGGCCCCACATCTTGACAGTTGAGTACACTACTCTTACTTTGCTGTAGCGCCATATATTTTATTTGTGCATTCGTTTTTTTTTTCCTGAACGCCTTTTAGGCCAGTTATCAACTAGCCTAGAGAGAAGGTATACCAGGATGAAATCGGTTATAGATCCACATGCAGGGCTCTGTTGTATGACAAGCTAAATCAGAAAACAGAAGGGAACCATGTGCAGCTCTCGGACAGCAAGAGAAAGGAAAAGGGTAAAATGTTGCATTTACAATTTTGCTTTGATATAAAAAAAGGAAGTAAAACATTCCTTTGTTATTCTGTATTAATTGCTCAGTTACCAATTCCATTTTTAAAGTACCCTGATATGACTTATATAGGCCATACAAGTGATTTAGTTGACATAAAGAGTATTAAAATAATACAACACTTACTTCTGTAATACAAAAATGCCTATAATTACAGTGAATGAGATCAAGTCTGTAGTGATCCAAATGAGAGAATATTCTTCTGGAGGCTGCAAGATACAAAAGGCAGGAACAAATATCAGCATAGCTGAAATGATGTACAGGAACCTTTTACTAGCATATACAGGTCTGCTACACCAAGGAGTAATAGAACATACAGTAACAGTCAGGTTGAGAAAAAGAGAGACCATTGAGTTCAACCAGTAATAGAAAACCCATAAACAGAACCATATAGCCACATCTGATTGAGATAAAGGCAAAACCCTTGTAAGCCATGTTCCAATTGGGGGAAAAAAAAAATTGTTCCAGAACCCCTAATGCAATTGGAAATTCCCTGGACCAACAATGTATGGCGTCAATACTTATAAATGACAACTACGTATGCTTCTGAACACCAGCATGCAGGGATGGAGGCGTTTTACTTTTTTTTTTTATTCCAAATCACAGGAAATGTAAATATTCCTTGTAATAGAAATAAGGCATGATAGGACCACTTTATGGAGACCCCGAAACTCTCCTCTACCCTGAAAAATATGAGATAAAAAAAATGGCAGCCTTTATATCCGCCCTAACTTGAAGTGATGTAATGCCATGGTTTCTGGTCTCCTAGACCAGCCTTTTTCAAAGAAAAAAAAAAGTCTCAACTGATGGCCTATAAAAATAGGATTTTTTTGGTCATATTTACCTGTAAAATCCTTTTCTTGGAGTACATCACAGGACACAGAGCAGCCATAATAATGACTATATGGGTTATACGCCACCTACTGGTGGATGGACACTGGCAAAACAGGAAGTATAACCCCTCCTACACAGGAAGGACCTCAGTTTTGTAGCAAAGCAATGAATATCCCAAAAATGATGGGAGGGACCTCTGTCTCATGATGTATTTCAAGAAAAATTATTTTACAATCCCAAAACATACTGTGGCCAAAGCAGTATCCTCCATGGCATATCAAGCCATCTGGTAAAATTCTGTGAATGTATGAGCAAAAGACCATGTAATGGCATTAAATCCTGAGCCATCAGTACTATAAATATTAGTGTGATGACCACAGGAGTATACCCTTTGATCAAGTCGCATGTGAGTGAAGAAACACGTCAGTGCAAGGCTTGTGATGTCATCACATCGTTTGTAGGAAGTACACGAAGTACACGATCTCCCATGAGGGCAGCAGGGCCAAGGACTTGCAGACGATTTTGGGACCCCGGGGACAGATCTGTAAGTTCATCACCTGTATGCACCAGGGATAGCGCATTCGTAAATGTGAGTGGAATAGCTGCTTGTGTTTTAAACAAATTTTGTTTTACAGTATTACACTATGCTGTGTCCCCCACGCCCCGCTATTCACGGCAGAACAACGCACCCATTTTAAAAAGGCAAGATGGCGCTGGGACACGGACATAGCTGCAAAAAAAATTTAGTGGTGATTAAACACCACCAAAAGAAAGCCCCATCTACCTCAATAAAATTATGCATTTAATTTGGGTACAGTGCTGCCTGACTGAGTAATTGTAATTCAAATTGTGGCAGCTCTAAAAAAAATGTCAGGTATTGAGGTGGTTAAAGTGATTGTAAAGTCTCTTTTTCTATAAAAATAAACATGTTATACTTACCTGCTCTGTTGCAGTGGATTTGCACAAAGCAGCCTCCTCTTCTCTGGTCCCTTTTCTGTACTCCTGGGCCCTCCCTCCAGTCGAGTGCCTCCACAGCAAGCAGCTTGCTTTGGGGGCACCCAAGCAGAGTCACAGCTCCCTGTCCCCATTTAGGCACAGAGCTGCGGTTCAGCTCTGCCCCCTCTTTCCTGATTGACTGGCTTTGATTGACAGCAATGGGAGCCGTTGCTGTGTCTCTTCATGCTTAAAATGCATCAAGATAAACAACCTTCTGACTTTACAACCAAAAGAAACAGTGCATCAGTGCTACCACCTAGAGGAGGAATATAAGCACTACTCAGTTTAGGAATGACGACTTACCAATATCCAGACAGGAGAAGGCACCTTACTAAGAATATGTGAAGCATCTGAGGTAACGGACGGAACCCCAGCACACCACAGCACCGAGAACAGCCAGGGTTCGTTGACGACGTATGTGTTGAGAGTTAGGTTGTGTGACTGGTATTCCCTGTTAAGAGGGGAACAGAAAAGTGAAATTACAGAATATAGAGAGATGCCTGCTGGCTGGAAATAGAGAGACTATTGATTGCAACAAAAATCTGTCTATAAGATTAATCCTTTTAATGCATGCTACTCGTATATAAAAGTCTCTTGTGTAGAAATCCAAAACAGACTTGCTGGATGTCACCACCTTAGATCTGATTTCAGCAGCCCCAGCAGGCACGCAAGTGATACTCAATAGTCTTCCCTTTTGCTCTCACTCCAGCAACTACATAAAAATGTTAAAAGTGGAGTTCCACCCAAAAATTTAACTTCCGCTTTAAGTGCTGGTGACCTCCTGATGTGCCACATTTGGCATGTAATTTTTTTTGAAGGGGGGGAGGGGGGAGGAGTGGGTGCCCTGTTTTTACAGGCACCCAGCTCCCACTTCCTTCCCTGGTGGCGGCGGCGCCGGAAGGTTACCTCTCCCCTCCCTGCAATCTTCTGGGACACGTCACAGGTCCCAGAAGGTTGCCCAGCAATTCACCTCGCTCAGCACACGGCTGGCTGTGAAGCCACAGCCAGGCGCCCAGTTAGAATGCCGAGGAAAGGAGGGTGGAGAGGAGCAAGGTTTCCTGCTTCCGCATGGCTGGACTGTGGGGCAGATGAATGTCTGATTATTAAAAGTCACCAGCTACACTTTTTGTAGCTGCTGACATTTACATTGGTGGAATTCTGCTTTAAGTGAAGAGGTGAGGATTGGAGGAGTTAGGCCAGCAGAGACTATGCTTCAAGGTAGCCTGTGTATAAATACATCATACAGCACCACTTCTGCTCAAAGAGGGACAGGGTGCAGTGTGCCTTGAAAAGGTATTCATACACCTTCAAATTTTCCACATTTTGTTATGTTACAACCAAAAACAAATGTATTTTTTGGGGGTCCATAATTGTGAAGTGGAAGGAAAATTATAAAAGGGTTCAACTTTTTTTTACAAATATCTGAAAAGTGTGGCGTTCATGTGTATTCAGCCCCCTTTACTCCGATACCCTTAGTAAATAGAGTTCACCTGTGTGTAATTTAATCTCAGTATAAATACAGCTGTTCTGTAAAGTCCTCAGAGGTTTGTTGGAGAATCTTAGTGAACAAACAGCATCATAAAAGCCAAGGAACCCACCAGACAGGTCAATAAAGTTGTGGATAAGTTTAAAGCAAGGTTAGGTTAAATAAAAAATATATCCCAAGCTTTGAACATCTCACGGAGCTCTGTTCAACCCATAATCCGAATCTGGAAAGAGTATGGCACAACTGCAAACCTACCAAGACATGGCCGTCTATCTAAACTGACAGGCCGGGCAAGGAGAGCATTAATCAGGGAAGCAGCCAAGAGGCCCATGGTAACTCTGGAGGAGCTGTAGAGATCCACAGCTCAGGTGGGAGAATCTGTCCACAGGAAAACTATTAGTCGTGCTCCCCACAAATCTGACTTTTATAGAAGAGTGGCAGGAAGAAAGCCATAAGTCGTCCCAATTGCAGTTTGCAAGAAGCCATGTGGGGGACACAGCAAACATGTGGAAGAAGGTCCTCTGGTCAGATGAGACCAAAATTGAACTTTTTGGCCTAAAAGCAAAACACTATGTGTGTCAGAAAATAAACACTGCACATCACCCTGAACACACCTTCCCTACCGTCAAACATGGTGGTGGCAGCATTGTGCTGTGTGGATGCTTTTCTTTAGCAGGGACAGGGAAGCTGGATGGAGCCAAATACAGGGCAAGCTTAGAAGAAAACTTGTTAGAGTCTGCAAAAGACTTGAGACTGGGGTGGAGGTTCACCTTCCAGCAGGACAACAACCCTAAACATACAGCCATCACTACAATGGAATGGTTTAGATTAAAGCATATTCATGTGTTAGAATGGCCCAGTCAACTTCCAGACCTAAATCCAATTTAGAATCTGCGGTAAGACTTGAAAATTGCTGTTCACAGACGCTCTCCATCCAATCTGACAGAGCTTGAGATATTTTGCAAAGAAGAATGGGCAAAAATGTCCCTCTCCAGATGTGCAAAGCTGGTAGAGACATCCCCAAAAAGACCTACAGCTGTAATTGAAGAGAAAGGAGGTTCTACAAAAAGTATTGACTCGGTGGTGGGCTGAATACAAATTTACCCCACACTTTCCACATATTTGTAAAAAAAATATTGAAAACCATTTATCATTTTCCTTCCACTTAACAATTACGTGCCACTTTGTGTTGGTTTATCACATAAAATCCCAATAAAATACATTTACATTTTTGGTTATAACATGGCAAAATGTGGAGTACAGTATATACTGTATGTGCCATATCTGTGGGATCCCTCTGGAAGCTGGAAAAATTACAGAGATCGCCACTAGCTTTCAGATCCTGTGCTGAACAGCTGCCCTTCTGCAGTGTGAGCAAAGCGGGTCGCTTTCTTGGTGTGGGTGCCATTTAAAGAACACTTTGCATTTTCAGAATGTGTTCTTTAATCCTGTCCTCAGGGCCCACTAACAGGCCAGGTTTGCAAGATAACTGAAATACATCACAGGTGATATCATTTGCTCCTAAGTGATTGCAGTATTCTAGTCTGCATCTCCCCAATACATAAAACCTGGCCTGTTAGTGGGCCCTTAGGACAGGGTTGATGACTGCTCTAAATGGCTTTCTTGCTGAGTGAGCAACATCCTGTGTTCAATATGCAGCATAAAAGACAGTCGGCACAGGGTGCAAAAGCTAGAAGAGCTTTCTATAGTAGTGGTGTTAACTACAGTAATTTCTAGATCCCACAGGTATTGCACAGAGTGGGTATAGAAAAAAAGACTCTCCGCCCTCCCACCCCCTCCCTAATCACACAAGAAAAACAGACAATTTTTGTTTTATCCAGCTCTATTTACTGATGCAATATTCTTTTTACCTTAATGCATAGAATGAAGATAATGCCTCTACAACTCCTTTAACCGCTTGCCAACCAGCCCCCGTCATTATACTGTGGCAGGTTTGCACGATCCCACAAACTGTCGCAGCTGTACGTTAGTCCCTTTAAGCAGGATAGCAGGTGTGGGGGAGCGCGCCCGCTGCATCACGGGGGTACCGATGGTCACGATGACCGCCAGCTTTGAGCGATCGTGGCCATGAGAGGCAGAACAGGGACGTGTCTGTGTAAACACACAAATCCCTATTCTGCGAGTAAAGACAGGATTGTGAGTTCCTAATAGCTAGGAACCACAATCTTTAATTTCCCTTAGGTCAGTCCCATCCCCCTACAGTTAGAACACACACACTAGGGAACACAAACCTTTGATCGCCTCCTATTGTTAACCCCTTTCCTGCTGGTGACCTTTTTACAGTAATCAGTGCCTTTTTATAGCACTGATCGCTGTATAAATGCCAATGGTCCCAAAAATGTGTCAAAAGTGTCCGATGTGCCTGACATAATGTCGATTCCCGATAAAAAGTGCAGATCACCGCCATTACTAGTAAAAAAATAAAAATAAATAAAAATGCTATAAATCTCTCCCCCATTTTATAGACGCTATAACTTTTGCGCAAACCAATATACGCTTATTGTGATTCTTATTACCAAAAATATTTCGAAAAACACATATCGGCCTAAAACTGAGAAAAAAATTGCTTTTAAAAATAAATTGGGGATATTTATTATAGCAAAAAGTACAAAATAGTGTTTTTTTTCAAAATTGTCACTCTTTTGTTTATGGCACAACAAATATCACAGAGATGATCAAATACCAAAAGAAAGCGCTATTTGTGGGAGAAAAAGGACGTCAATTTTGTTTGGGTACACAAAGGTGTTCTGGACAATTGAGACTAAAACTCTCAACACCAAACGCTATGTCTGGCGAAAATCCAATACAGCTCACTATTCAAATAACTCCATTCCTACAGTAAAGCATGGAGGGGGGTAATATCCTGTTATGGGGGCGTTTTTCTGGACTGGAGAATTCGTGAGGATAGAAGGAAAAATGAATAGGGAAAAATACCACCAAATTCTTGAGGAAACTCTGCCAGAAAGTTGTCAATGGGAAGAAGGTTTACCTTCCAAAATGACCACACAGTGGTTAAAAGAGAAAAAGGTGAATGTCCTTCCATGGCCTAGTCAGAGCCCAGACTTAAACCCCATTGAAAATCTGTGGAAAGACTTGAAGACTGCAGTCCACAAATAGTTACCATCAAATTGAACTGAACTTGAGCAGTTCTGCAAAGAAGAGCGGGCAAATATTGCAAAGTCTAGATGTGAAAAGTTAGTAGAGATAAATCCCAACAGACTAAAGGCTGGAATTGAAGCAAAAGCTGGTCCAACAAAATACTGACACAAGGGGGGGGGGAATCCTTTTTCCAACTCAGTGATTCTGTTTTTTTATTTATTTCTAAAATGTGGGTGCTCACTCACTTGGATGTCATAAGTTGCACTATTAAATACAGATAGAGAAGCCAAAAAACTGCCAGTCTTCCTTTTAGGCTGCAAAGCAACAAAATTATTTTTCTATACCCACTGTACATACTTCTATGGATTCAAGCTGGACCAATGCAACTGTATAAAAATCACCATACCTGGAATTTAGCTGCAAGGAGTCCTTGCTGAGAACCACAAATGAATCTCACCTGATGTCTTCTTGGTCGACCTCAGTATACCTCAGGTTAACAAAGGTGATGTATCTGTCCTTTAAGTATTGTGGATCTCTCTTCACACTGGATGCCTGCTGGAATCCTGGAGCCAGCTGTCTGACTAATGTTCTCTCGTGGTCAGAGAGCCAAACAACCTAGGGGGAAACAAATGTCAAGACATCTTCACTCACAGGAAGTAAACACAACTAAAAGTCCTGGTTATACATAACCATTGTTTCATCAACATGCAGAGTAGGGCAGAGTCTCCTTCAAGTGGTTGTAAAGTCTCCCTGATCCCCACTGGTAGATAATGCTATGTTCCCCAGTGTTTTTTTTTTTAAAGCCGCTCTGTACCATAGCACCAATGGGCACTCACGTGACTGCCCGGCTCTCTCCTATCCCAGGCTGACAGCTACAGTGGGAGGGGCTGAGAACTCCCACTGATGTCCACGAGGAGGGGGAGAGGAGAGAGCCGGCGGTCACATGAGCACCTGTCGGTGCTATGGAAGAAGGTACATAGGAGACTTTTTTATTCACACACACTGGGGAAGATAGCATTATCTAACAGAGGGGATTGGAGAAGCTTTACACTGGTATTGTATCATCGGGAGGGGGGGGGGGGGGGGATCAGGGAGCTGAGAGGCAGTAGGAGGACAGCGCATGACTGCAGATGACGGAGGCATGTAAACTGACCATGGTGTTTTAGGACTCAGAACCCAGCCACCATAAACCGTGTCAGTTTACAGAGGGGAAGGCAGAACCAGGCAGGATCAGCCAGGTATTTCATGTGAAAGAAGAGGCCAAATGGCACAGCACAAGCACTGTGCTGTATGACATGCTTTAAAGGAACAGGATCTATTTATTTTTTAGGGTTACAAACACTTTAAACCCTGGCCCTTTAAAGTGGAACATTGGGTAATAAAATGGGCACACAGCTTTGTCTCTTCTGTATTAAAACAACCTACCTGCTTGTACACGCAGCTCACTGTAAAAATTCAGCCATGCGGAAGCCGACAGAACTGATGTCATCTCTGCTCAGCCAATGAAAGCGGCTGGTGTTTAATACCCAGAAGCCAGTCACTTAAATAGGTGAGCGACTGGCAGGGAGCTCCAGGGCGTTGCATCATTGGAGCCAATGTGAGTATAATTCTGCCTTAAGAGGTTCTGAAAGACGGACGAAGGAGGCAAGTTCCCGATTATGTGATCGGCTCATTGGTCACATGATCAGGACCCTTACCCAGTGAATCACCGACTATAAATGGTGACCGGGAATTGTCAATGATGGCTCATTCCTTGTGCTGAGAGCGAGCGGTGAGCATGCACTTGGCAAAGAACAGTGGAGTCGGCTGATGGTTGTGTGTGTAACCGGCGTTAAGACCACCTCACCGTGGGCAGGCAGATGTGCAACAACTGCGGGAAGAGGTTAAGAGTTTTAACCACTTTCCGCCCGGTCAATAGTGAATTGACGTCCGGGAAGTGTTTTTTTCCCTGTTCGTCTTTCAGGACAGGTACTGTAGAGAGACACAGGCTCCTCCCCTCACAGGAAACACCGCCTTCCAATTAAGAATTTAAGCCTCATCCTCCCTCAGCTCCTCAGTTTTATGGTGTTTCCTCCGGAGGGGAGACACCGCTTGGGGCCAAGGGCCAGACAGCTGGGGAAGCTGAGGCCAGTATTCCTGAGAGGGGGGACCTGTTCTCCCTGGGATCAGGGCTATTTTTTAAGTGCATGGCGTCCTGGTTGACTGGGGAAGTCACTTACCCAGGACATCGCCGTGTAGCGTCCCGCGGACATTCCTGGGGTGGATTCAGCCGCGGAGGCCTATTTACTAATCGCACAGGGGTGGCGCTGCAGGCGGGGTGCACGCTCCCTGTGAGAATTCACAGTCGGCCAGGAAGCTGGGCCGGACTGGAGGACGAGTGACGTCAGTTCCGGGGGGGGGCGGGCACTTCCGCCGGATACGCGTCATTGGTCCCGGACGCTGCAGTGTAAAAAGGCCTGACGCTGGGCTGGTGCGGCCTCTCTCTTCTCAGCCGTAGGGTCGGCGTTTTTGCAGGCAGTCGCGACCACATTCCTCAGCGAGATGTCGGAAGCAGAGGCTTCCCGTGCACCTCCGGATGACGACAGCACCAGCCACTCTAAGGTAAGGAGAACCCTGGGGTGGTGTTCCCTTATCATGTTGTACAGCTTCACTGGTGATTTTTTTGTTTTCTTCTCCTGGTGGTCGGGGAGTTTGTTAGTGTAGTGTGTCTGGAACCCTGGTGGTGGTTGGTCCTAGAACACTCCTGGTGGTTACCTGTGTTATGCGCTGGTCTCTCTTTTAATCTAGCCTCCACTTTCTTCTGTGTTTTTCAGAAATCCATAGAAAAATCAGCCCACAGCAGGAAGAAATGCCCTTCCTGCAGATCTTCACTTAGTGAGAGTTGGAACAAAGCACTTTGCAGGAGATGTATTGAGGGGCTGGTTAAAGAAAGGGAGGCAGAGCAGGCATCTGAATTAGCAGCTTCTATGAAAGAGCTTTCTGGCACCTTTCAATCGTTTAAAGATATTTTTGCTAATTTTCAACTGCCCCAAAGCAGCCCTTCTGTAGCGCAACAGGTAATTCCACCGAATCCTGAGGTTCTTCCCTCTGGGAGTAGAGAGAAACCTGCGGATATCAGAGAGGATGCTGAGGAGGAGCAAGACAGTGCCGCTTCTAGCTCCCAAGAGGAGTCAGATAGTGAGAAGACAGAGGCAGGGCCCTCAAAAGTCTCTCGCTACAAGCTTTCCCTTGAAGAGGTGGAAGAGTTATTGGAAACTATCCACGCTACTTTAGGGATAGTTGAGGAGAAAAAGACACCGTCACTCCATGACCAGATGTACAGTGGTTTGGGAGAACAAAAGAAAAGGGTTTTTCCAGTCCATGAAGTACTGGTCAATGCCATCAAAAAAGAATGGCAGGACCCAGAGAGGAAACCTTTCTTCTCAAACTCTTTGAAGAGGAGGTTTCCTTTTTCTGAAGAGGAGGCTTCAGTGTGGAACAAATCCCCCAAACTAGATGCTGCCTTTTCGCAGGTATCCCGACATACGGACTTGACGTTTGAGGACATGGGGGTCCTTTCAGACCCCATGGACAGGCGGATGGATTCGCTATTAAAAAAGTCCTGGGATGCTTCCCAGGGGAACCTTAAGCCAGCTATGGCAGCAACAGTGGTGGCCCGTAATCTAGAGCATTGGCTCTTACAGATTAAGGCACATATTGAGGCCGGAACGCCTAAAGAGACTATACTTTCCTCTTTTCCAACTTTACTGAGTGGCGTGCGGTATTTAGCGGACGCCTCAGCAGAGTCAATCCGCATGTCTGCCAGGTCTGCAGCTCTATCTAATTCTGCAAGAAGAGCTCTCTGGCTCAAGACATGGCAGGGGGATAGCGCCTCAAAGGTTAAATTGTGCGGGATCCCCCTTACAGGAGACTTATTATTTGGGCCAGGCTTGGAGGCTGTCTTAGATCGTACAGCCGACAAGAAGAAGGCTTTCCCCTTAAAGAAAAAATTTGGGGGACAGGCAAAGAAAAAATTCTGGACCCAAAAGAAGGTGGAAGTCCCCAAACCTGAGGGAAAGAAAAAGTTTTGGGGACCAAAAGGGAAAGGCCGTGCCGGGGCGCTTTTTCGTGCTCCTGAACAGCCCCAAAAACCTCAATGACGGAGTCAAGGTGGGAGGAAGGTTGGGGGCCTTTCTCCCACAATGGGAGACGATCACCAGCAACCAATTTGTGCTGGGGATCATAAGGAGAGGGTACAGACTAGAGTTCTCAAGTCCCCCCCCCATCCAGACTCTTAGTCACCAATTTGCCCCAGTGCAAAGAGAAATCTGTGGCTCTGATCTCCTCTCTTCAGGAGTTGGAGGATCAGGAGGTGGTAGTTCGGGTTCCATCGGAGGAGATAGGAAAGGGCTTCTACTCCCACATATTTGTGGTCCGCAAGCCTTCAGGGAAATTCAGGCTTATACTGAATTTAAAACCTCTAAACACCTCGGTCACGTACAAACGGTTTCGGATGGATTCCATCTATTCCGTGAGGACACTCCTCCTTCCGAACTGCTTCATGGCATCCATAGATCTAAAGGATGCCTACCTACACATCCCAATAGCGGAATGCCATCAGAGATTTCTCAGACTGGCCGTGAGGTCCAGAGAGGGGACGTTTCACCTGCAATTCAAAGCACTCCCCTTCGGGCTCTCCTCTTCCCCCCGCATATTCACCAAAGTGATGGTACTAGCCTTTCTACGTCTCAAGGGCATCCTGGTGGTAGCTTACCTGGACGATCTGCTATTTTTTGCAGACTCCCCGACACGGTTGTCCCAGGACCTCCAGGTTGCAAAGGGGATTCTGGAAAACCTAGGTTGGTTACTCAATCTGGAAAAATCCAGCCTGACACCCTCCCAAAGAGTCACTTTTCTGGGATATGTACTGGACTCAACCAGACAGATGACTTTTCTCCCAATAGAAAAAGTTCAGAAGGTGGACAATGTAATATCACTTCTTCAGAGCAGTGGCCAGCTTCCGATAAGGAAAGTCATGTCAGCTCTGGGGTTATTAACATCTTGTCTTCCTGCAGTGCAGTGGGCGGGTCTGCATTTCCGACCTCTACAACTGTTCATACTGAACATTTGGGACCACAAACCGGAATCCTTGGATTCCCTGATATCCATACCGGTTCACATCAAGAGGTCCCTTTGGTGGTGGAGGAAGGGGGCGAATCTTTTACAGGGCCTGGATTGGATCTCCCCGATCTCCAGAACAGTGACAACAGATGCCAGTGGCTCCGGTTGGGGAGCACACCTGGACTCCCTTCTGACACAGGGTCGCTGGGCAAAAGAGGACTCGCAAAAATCTTCGAATTGGAGAGAACTAAAAGCGATAGAGTTAGCCCTCAAAGCCTTTCAGAAGGAGCTGCAGGGACAGCATGTTCGAATCAGGACAGACAACTCCTCGGCAGTAGCTTATGTCAACAAGCAGGGGGGCACCAGGAGCAAGTCCTTATGGGATCTGACAAAATCTATTCTCATATGGGCGGAGGCCAATGTCTTGTCCCTCTCAGCCATACATCTGAAGGGAGAATTAAATCAGGTCGCAGACTTCCTCAGCAGGAAGAAACTGAGGGAGGGCGATTTGGTTCTGAATCAAGAAGTTTTCAGAGCGATCACTCAAAGATGGGGTCTTCCGGAGGTGGATTTATTCGCCTCAAGAGAAAATGCCAAAACTCGGCTCTTTTTTTCCCTAAACAGGTGGGATGGAGCTCTGGCGGTGGACGCTCTGGCCCAAACCTGGAAGTTCTCCAGGTGTTATGCTTTCCCCCCTCCGGTTCTAATACCAGCAGTCCTGAGGAAACTGCAGGGGGAGAACACAACACTCATTCTCATCGCACCTCATTGGCCCAGGAGGCCATGGTTCTCTATCCTAAAAAATCTATCGATAGAACCTCCTTGGATTCTACCAATTCGGGAGGATCTCCTTTTGCAGGGTCCAATCTGCTGCCCGCAGGTAGAGAGATGGAACCTGGCAGCCTGGCTTCTGAGGAAGAGCTGCTGAGGGGCAAAGGGTTTTCAGAACGCCTGGTTGAAACACTCCTAAGCTGTAGAAAGAAGGAGACGCAAGCCATTTACCAAAAAGTGTGGAAACGGTTTAACATCTGGTGTGCAGAAAGCTCCTTCAGTGTCAACAGCTCTGTGGCTGTGGCTGTGGCTGTTTTAGAATTTCTTCAAGCTGGAGCTGATAAAGGGCTGGCAACTAGCACGCTGAAGGGTCAAGTGTCAGCACTAAGTGTATTTCTTGAAAAACAACTAGCATTTGACCCATTTTTTAAGGCTTTGAGTAGACGGAGACCTGTAAAAACCTCCAACTTCCCAGTTTGGGATCTCTCATTGGTTCTTCAGGCCTTTACAGTAGAACCATTTGAGCCTTTAGACAAATGTAGTTTAAAAGTGATCACTCTCAAAACAGTATTTTTAGTAGCGATCACTACTGCCAGGAGAGTGAGCGAACTCGAGGCCCTATCTATTAGGGTCCCCTTTTTTCAAGTTTTTCCGGATCGCATCATTTTTAAGACAGATCCGGCTTTTCTACCAAAGGTAGCTTCTAAGTTTCACAGAAGTCAAGAAATAACATTGCCTTCTTTTTGTTCAAATCCTGTGAGGGAACAGGAACACAAGTTTCACAACCTAGACGTTAGGAGGTGTGTCCTACAATACTTGGATTACACAAGTCAGTTCAGGAAAGCTGATTCACTATTTGTTTTGTTTTCTGGGTCCAGAAAAGGGTCTAGGGCTTCTAGACGCACGATAGCCAGGTGGTTAAGGGCAGCCATCGTTCTAGCCTATTCTTCTAGGGGAGTAGAGCCTCCACAGGGTATCAAGGCTCATTCCACCAGGGCAGTAGCAACTTCCCAAGCAGAGTGTGCTGGTGCCTCCCCGGAGCAGATCTGCAAGGCTGCAACATGGTCTAGTTTTTCAACGTTTGTAAAACATTACAGACTGGACCTACTTTCAACCAAAGACCAGGCTTTTGGACGCAAAGTACTGCAAGCAGTTGTCCCACCCTAGGGTAAGGTGCTCGCTTATCCTCTCTACAGTACCTGTCCTGAAAGACGAACAGGGAAAAAACGGGGTTACTTACCGGTAACATCCCTTTTCCTGGAGTCTTTCAGGACAGCACTGGTACCCACCCTCTTTGTTGTAGGGGATATTATGGAAACTCATCAGACGAGGCCGTCAGGTAAGATGTAATTTTATACTTTTATGACGTGTTCTTGTGTCTCCCCAGCTGGCCGGAGGTACTCTGGAAAAAACTGAGGAGCTGAGGGAGGATGAGGCTTAAATTCTTAATTGGAAGGCGGTGTTTCCTGTGAGGGGAGGAGCCTGTGTCTCTCTACAGTACCTGTCCTGAAAGACTCCAGGAAAAGGGATGTTACCGGTAAGTAACCCCGTTTTTTGTTATCCTGACTTGACGTCCTGCAGGATAACAGCCGGCGCACGCCCGGGGGGCGCGCATCGCGGAGATCGTTGATGCGGTGTGTCAGTCTGACACACCGCTACACTGATCTCGGTAAAGAGCCTCCGGCGAAGGCTCTTTACCACGTGATCAGCCGTGTCCAATCACGGCTGATCACAATGTAAACAGGAAAAGCCGCAGATCAGCTTTTCCTCACTTGCATCTGAAAGACATGAGTAGAGGAGAGCCGATCGGCTGCTCTTTTGAAGGGGGGGTATGTGCTGATAGTTTATCAGCACAGCCCCCCCTCGGATCACTGCCCAGGACCACCAGGGATGGGCATCCACACTGGACCACCATGCATGCCCCCTAGACTACCAGGGAATGCCAACCTGTGCCAAGACAGCTGCCAATCAATGCCTAGGCAGCTGCCAACCAGTGCCCATTCAAAATCCCTGCCATTGCCACCAGGGATACCCATCAGTGCTGAATATCAGTGCCATAAGCATGTACACTTACTGAACAATTTGGAACCCTGTACCAATACTGGCCTGGCATCTGTGTCTCAGGAGAAATGGAGATTCATCAGACCAGACTAAATTTCTGTAGTATTTAACTGTCCAGATGAGCCTGTGCCCACTGCACCCTCAGCTTTCTGGCTGATGGGAGAAGAATCGATGTGGTCGTCTGCATTTGTAGTCCAGTCGCTTCAAAGTTTGACATGTTGTGCATTCTGAGATGCTTTTTGCTTACCACAGTTGTGTGGCCATCAGAGTTACCGGAGACTTTTTTGTCTGGCTATTGTCCTCATCAAGAAGGTGTTTCTGTTTACAGAACTGCCTCACTGGATGAGTTTTTTCACCCCATTTTGGGTAAACTCTACAGACTGTTGTGCATTAATATCTTAAAACTGCCTCTCTCAGCCAAGGTTCCATGGAATCCTAGGGTTTCTTGAGCTGTGGCTGGTTGACATTCCTTTTAATGGTGCCTTCATAGTTCCTAGAGATACTTGGAAGAGCCAGCTGAATGACACCAATGATCTTTTTATCTATCTGTAAGGTTGGTATTCTGACCACTACTTTAACAGGGGGGGGGGTGTCTTCCAACTGACCAAGAGGTATTTTTCCCCCCTAACCCAATATGATTTAGTATCAGTTCCCCCGAGACCTGAGCATTTATGGGTTCCTCAGCGATTAAAAAAAAAAAAGAGAAGGGTTGAGAAAGACTGTCCTAGGAACCAACCTAAAAACACTGAAAACCGTGCTAAATTTGGCAGTGATGGACATTAAAAGCAAACCGTTTAATTTCTGACTTTTCCATTGTTTTTGGCCTGTGTTACTATAAACTATATTACCAAAAGTATTGGGACACCTGCTTTTGCACGCGCAACACATGAACTTTAATGGCATTCCAGTCTTCGTCCGTTGGGTTCAGTATTAAGATGGCCCACCCTTTGCAGCTACAACAGCTTCAACTCTTCTGGGAAGGCTGTCCACAAGGTTTAGGAGTGTGTCTATGGGAATGTTTGACTATTCTTTCAGAAGCGCATTTGTGAGGTCAGGCACTGATGTTGGACGAGAAGGCCTGGCTTCACAGTCTCCGCTAATGCATCCCAAAGGTGTGCCATTAGGTTGAGGCCAGGACTCTGTGCAGGCCCGTCAAGTTCCCCCACCCCAAACGTGCTCATCCATGTCTTTATGGACCTTGAATTAGAGCAGAGACTCCGAGCCAGGCCTTCTCATCCAAATGAGTGGACAGCCTTCCCAGAGGATTTGAAGCTGTTATAGCGGCAAAGGGTGGGCCAACTTAACATTGAACCCTACAGACTAAAACTGGGATGCCAATAAAGTTCATGTGCGTGTAAAGGTAGGTGTCCCAATACTTTTGGTAATATAGTGTGTGTTGTGCAGAAATTCCGTTAGCCATAGTGACCACCTGGATCTGCAAACAGAAAAAGTTAATCTTTTGGACATTTGGGATGAAGGTCCAGGGATTGCAAGAGGTTTCTTAAGCCGTGTCTGACTGACCTCCCATTTGATGGTGCATAGTTTCAGGTCCAATGTCACTTGGCAGAGCCATAGACATAATGGCAATTTATTCTCAACTGTGGTTGCAGGGAAAAAAAATTGCGTCACATTCAGCCTAACAATTACCTTCAAACTAGCAGTGGCAAAAATCCCTAAGTCTACAAAAGCCATGTCCTCAGTCAATATATGTACATAAAGCTGATCGGAGGCTTGGTTGGTCAGAAAAAGGATAATATGAGACACAATGACACTCACCTGCTGCTGTGGAATTCCAGACTGTAGGACGGTGTTAACAGTAATGTTAATATAATCCCCATAGTGAGGATGGTCAGATGGGACCGAGTGGACTTTCAGTAGGATGGACGTGTTAGTTTCCTTCACCAACTCCAAGAGTTCAGTTAGCCTGCAGACGGACTGGTTCCCAGCCACAGTGACGTCAACAGCAGGAAGAGAGCTGACTGTCCAGAAGGGGTCGTTCTAAAGTTCAGAAAAGCACAAAAGGAGGACAGTGAGGTACATTTTGAAAACAGAAGACAACGGATTGGCAAGATGCAGGAAAAAGGCCATCTACGTCAAACTGGAACCACCATCCCTGAACAAGGATGGAACCTTTTGACACCATCTGCCTTCCACATACACGGTTTATTATCTTTACCTTGATGGTTTGATAACAATTAACACTTTTAGATCTGTTAGTGGCAGTTCACACTACAGCGACATGAAAGTCGGCACGACTTTGCGAGGCAACTTCGAGGCGCCTCCAGGACAGGCAACTTTGCCAGTGGCCAATCAATCAGCTCTGTGGGAGGGAAGGGTTTGCCTGAGAAAACCATTTTCTCTTCCTGTAAAGTTGCTTCAGTTAAGATGGAGATCCAACTTTGGAGGCAACGTCCATTGAAATCAATGTGTACAAGTCGCCTAGAAGTCGCCTTGAAGTCGTACAGGAACCTTTTCTGAAGTCAGAGTGACTTCAGTAGTGTGCATTAAGACGGCTCTCATTCACTTTAATGCAATTTCTCATGTCGCGCTACACAAGTTGGATCCCAAGTCGCGGTAGTGTGAACGGGCACTTAATGAAGGGATTAACACTCATGCAGACTTACTGACAACAAGGATGGGATTATGAACTAGAAGGTGGTTCCACAATTATCCAAACCTCCCATCCTGCTCTTGTAAAACCAACATCTGCATTTTTCATGGTAATTGGGTAAAGGCAGGGGTGTCAAACTCAATTTCATTGTGGGCCGCATCAGCATTATGATTGGTCTCAAAAGGGCCGGTTTTATCTGTAAGATTAGATGTTGAGCGCATCCTCTCCCCTTACATTAGATGTCAAGAGCCACCCCACCATCAGAAGTTGAGTCCCCCACTCTCACTTACATCACAGTGCACCCCCTTTCTTTATGCTGCTGCTGGGAAGAAGCTGGATGCATTGCTTGAAAGTAGGAGTCTGGAGGAGGACCAGAGGGCTGGAGCTCTCCTGCAGCTGCAGGAGAGAAGTAAAGGGCCACATGAAATGGCCTGGAGGGCCGATTCGGCCCGCGGGCCTTGTGTTTGACACCTGTGGGTTAAGGGGACTGTGCCACCATTTGAATGTGACCAACTACTACTACCCACAAGAAAATTTTAGATTAGGATAAAAAGAATAAAATGTGATAACATACGCATGGATAAGGTTGTAGCCACTGATCCATGGTTGCCAACTGCCAGTAAATTTACTGACAGTTTGTAAAAATCTGTGATTTTTTTTTTACAACTGCCAGTAAATATCAGGGGCTGATAATTTCATGCTGTGTTGACTTTTTAGGTGTAAATCAAGCAACTTACTTTGTTATAGGTATTGTCAGTGTTCCCATATCATGTTTATACTGTTCAAATATTCACTGTGTTTAGTTTTCAATAGGCGTTGCCAGTAAAAAAAAAGTGCATCGCCAGTTTTGTCAGTAATAAATGCTGCGGGAGGTTGACAACCCTGCACTGATCCATTCATTCTGTGCCCATTCACAAGCACTGATCTCTCTCCTGTCTTTGTTGTAAGGGGAAGGGGAGGGATTAGCACTGTAAATAATCTCATGCAATTGCAGTGATGACCAATCGCATGGTACCCAGCCAGTGTCCCCTTGTACCCAGGTTTCCTATGTTGATCACCTGGCAGATTGGCCACCGAGGTCCGTATATCCAGTGATGGCACTGGGCTAATAAAGGGCTACTGATAGACATACAGTGGTAGATAAGCAGCTAGAGTGTATGTAAACCTTTACAATGAGCTGCTGCTCTTTGCCTATTTTTGGTCTGTTAAATTTGTTGGTTTGATAAATGGGAAAAAAAAAAACATTGTTGATCCTGCCAGAAATGTAGTGCTGTCATTTGCACTTTGCAATGTTATATAAACACGTGAACTAAGGGGAGGCGTCTGTATTCCTACCCAAAGGGCAAAACACTACTCCTCCATTATACACGGTACAGTGAGTGAGCCTTGTTATCCTGGGGCAGAAAGTGCATTACTGGTCGGATCATCAGGTGAATATAAAAAGGAAAGAAAACCTAATAAAAAGGAAACTAAAACAGCCATCATATCTAAGAATTGCAACATAGGTTTGCTTTAATACTGTTTAAAGTATTGCTGCCCTCATTTGAATTGAGCCTATACAACCACTTGCCTACAAGGCACTTTCACCCCCTTCCTGACCAGACCAATCTTCAGCTTTCAGCGCTGTTGTACTTTAAATGACAATTGCGCGGTCATGCAACACTGTACCCATATTAAAATTTATAGCATTTTTTTTTCCAGACAAAACGTTCATTGGCATTTACCACAGATTTTTTTATTTTTTGCTAAACATCAAAAGACCGAAAAGAAAAAAAAAATCGTAGTTTTCGTTATAAAGTTTTGCAAATAAGTACATTTTTCTTCTTTACTGATGTGCGCTGCTGAGACTGCACTGATGTACGCTGATGGAGCTGCACTTATAAATCAGTGTAAATGTTCCCTGTCACATGATAGCTGGTTATCAGCTCTCCTCACACATTGACAGCGCTGAGGAAAGGAAAGGCCGATAACCGGTGATCTGCCGTGCTGGTTCCAGCTATCGTGGAAGTTCCAGCGCATGCGCAAGCTGATGTGCTGAGATGGTTCCAGCTATCGGGAAAGTTCCTTCAAGGACTACGCAGGCGCAAACTTGCTGACGGAAATCCCCGAACCGCGGCCGGCATCCAGGGCGACGTGGATTTCGAGGTAAGTGGCCAGTCGGCCTCGCTGCGCTCGGACGGCTTGCTCCGCTCGCTCGGCCTCCTGGCTCTTTTTTTAACATCCTCTAATCCATGGGGATGTTAAAGAATGAGCCTGGATGCTGGGCGAGGTTCGGACATTTCCGTCAGGAAGTTTGCGCCTGCGCAGTCAGTGAAGGAACTTCCCCCGTTAGGGGAACATTGAGGACAAGTCACCGGCATTTGTGTACATGTGATTAGCTGTGATTGGTCCTTTACCTCAATTTGTGATCAGCTGTGTGTGAAAGACACAACAATCACAGAGACGCTCTCCCAGAACGGGAAAACATCGCTGTAGCCGTCTTTCCTCTAAAGTGTGGTTACCAAGTGGTAAAAAAGTAATAATAATAAAAAAAAAAAAGAAATGGAGGGGTTGGCACCAGGGGAATTGTCAGTAAAGAAATAATGAACACATTGTCTTGTTACCTTCAGAAACCAATCCCCAGCGTTCAATCTCTCAAGGATGGTCCAGTTAAGCATGGATGATGGTTCTGAGGCCAACTCAGGAAAGACTCGTTCGATGTTTGTGGTTCGTCGGAGGGTGCCATCGTGCATGAGAAATGGAATTCCGTCATGGCTGGAGGAAAGGACATAACACTTGTCAAGGCCAGTTCATGAAAATATTCTTTAGAGCCCAACTCCAGGCTCTGTGTTGTCCCGATACCACCACCAACACCACCACCCCTCCCCTTCTAAGACCCTGCCATCTTTAATTATATCCTTTTTTCACCCCCATCTTCTCTCTACAAAGTGGTGCAAATAAACCGGTTTCCACACTGTCACAATAACATCTACTTATTCTGAAAAAGCAGTAAAAGAGCTTAAACGAAAAGTCCTCTGTAGCTATAGGCATTGTGAATAAATATGTCTTCCAGGTTCACAACAGAGGCACAGAAATCTTATTACGTTATATTACAACAGAATCAGGCCGTACAACAAAATTCAGGCGTACGGTGTCGTTCAGGGTTATATGCAGGAGACCCAACGGGGGTTTCCGGGCAATTAGCTGGTAACGGCAGACCCTAATGAAAGCTATGGGAGGCTCAGGCTTGGTTCACACTGCCTTGACTTGGGATCAGAGTTGTGAGTTGCTAGACTTCAGTAGTGGTCCCATCTGAAGTCGCTCTGACAGTAGAAAAGGTTCCTCTACTACTTCAAGGTGACTTCTATCCGACTTGTACCCATAGACTTTGATGGAAATCAGATTCTCGTTTATATTGATGTTATTGGAATACAACATTACAGGAAGATTATCCAGGCATTTTCCGAAAGTCTCTGCAAAGTCCCATCAAGTAGCCAGGAAGTTGCGTGGCAAAGTCGCACCATAAGGCAGTGTGAAACGAGTCTGACAGTTTTGGCAGCTAATCGAGGGCTCTGGCATGTAATCACCTGTGAGTGATCAGTCCCCCCCCACCCACATGCCTGGTGCTATTCCCGGCCTGACCTGTTCTCCCAGTTCTCTCCTACTCTATCAGGGAGCATGGGACTGTGTTAAAGAGGAACTTCAGCTTTTCCTCTCCCATTTTTATTCACCCCTGAGATTTACTGTGTTCTGCACAATAAGGATACTCACCTAGCCAGCGAATCCATTGTTGAGCTGCTGGGATCCTCCCTCTCTGCAGCCGCTGCCAGCCCTTCTGGGTGTAGGCACCACTAGGCCCACCATCTTTCCCCCTTACTGAACAGAACTCAAGTCATGCATCCCAGGAGGCATTAAGTCATTTGCCTAGGCAAATTCTGGAAATTGAGGGGGGGGGGGGGGGGGGCGAGCTGAGAATTTTAAGCCAGAAAAAAATAAAAATATAACAGTAAACAAATAAAAGGTCTGCTTTAGGCGGTTGAGTTAGCCACCCACAGAGGAGATGGAGAAGAAAAACAAAAAGAAAGCACCTCAGAGTGAAAATATTTAATAAAAGCAGCAACATGTATTTCCACACTTACATAAAATCTATGGATAACAAGCGCCCCGAAGGATGGCTGAGTCTGTCACGCTGTGGATCCTGTAAACAGATGTCGCCTGGAGCTGAGGGATGACCAGTCTGAACCGCCGCAGTGTCAGACGGAAGGAGTCCCGGCCGTAGATCTTATGGTTCGGGACGGGCTGGCAGAGCTCTGAGGACGCCGGCTGGCGTGTGACGTCAGCAGGGTGAGGGGGAGATAACACACAACGTTTCAGTGTATGCGCCAAGCTCACATTGGGCATGCACGCTCCTTTGTCCTTACACTTGACAAAGGAGCGAGCATGCCCACTGTGAGCTTGGCGCATGCTTTGAAACGCGTTGTGTTCTCTCCCCCTCACCCTGACGTCACACGCCAGCCGGCGTCCTCACAGCACGGAGCTCTGCCAGCCCGTCCCGAACCATAAGATCTACGGCCGGGACTCCTTCCGTCTGACACTGCGGCGGTTCAGACTGGTCATCCCTCAGCTCCAGGCGACATCTGTTTACAGGATCCACAGCGTGACAGACTCAGCAGGCTCATCCATCCTTCGGGGCGCTTGTTATCCATAGCTTTTAAGCAAGTGTGGAAATACATGTTGCTGCTTTTATTTGCACTCAGAGGTGCTTTCTTTTTGTTTTTCTTGTTTCCATCAGAAGTGGCTTCGCTCTCCATTGAAAGCTTGTGCCTATACACATCACCTCCTAGATGTGAAAACGCATCAATTGCAAAAGACTGCTTCTCTCATGGACATTCCTATTCATAGTAATCCATGGACTAATTTATCTGTCATTTTATTTTATTGGTAGTTCAGTCTTATCCTTGAATCTTAAATTTCTGACTGGCATTATTTGTATATATACAGAGGAGATGGAGGACCATCCTTTCCCTGATCTTCTCTGAAGAAGACTGAAGCGACGAGGATTTTAAGTCACTTCCGGTTTCAGTGTTGTCTTTTCCTGGACCTTTGATCAGATGCTTTGAAGGGCAGGGAAAATACTGTATATGAAGTCTCCATGCAGAGAATGCGTCAATGTTCAAAGCTATCAAAGTTCAATAATATAAAAAAAATAAAAAAAAGTAGGTGTAATAAAAAAAAAAAAAAAACCCTAACCCCCTGTGCACATGCAAATGCATACGTAGGTCTAGCACACATATGTAAGCAGTGAATTAACACCACATGTGAGGTATCACCAGGAATATTGGAAAGTGGCAATAATTCTAGCCATAGCTCCCGATCAACTCTAAATTGATAACCTGTAAAGACTTTTAAAGCGTCACGTATGGACATTTTTAGGTATCATAGTCTGCCACCATTTCACAGGCATGTGCAATTTGAAATTTTGAATTGTTTGGTATCAGTAGATTAGCTTCTCTGGAACGCAAACGACCATAGATGGATCAAAATTTGTCTGGTCCCATATCCAAGGACTGATAAGCTGCAATATTTAACATTTTTGTTCTTGGGTGTAGATTTTAACCACTTCACCTCCAAAACATTTACACTGCCCCCCCCCCTAAAGTTAGCCCAATATTTTTGTATATTGTGATATTACGCTGAGTAAACAGATACCCGACATGTTATGGTTTAAAATTGTGCACGCTTGTGGAATGGCGACAAACTATGGTACTTAAAAATCTCCATAGGCGACGCTTTAACATTTTTAACAGTTACCAGTTTAGAGTTACAGGAGGAGGCCTGCTAGAATTATTGCTCTTGCTCCGACTATCACAGAGATACCTCACATGTGTGATTTAAATACTGTTTACGAGCACACTGGGGCACTTTAAAAATTTTACTTTTTTCTAAAAGGCCCCAAAACCCCTCCACTGCACTTCAAATTATTCAGTGCCAGAATCAATGTTTTTGAATACTATGGATTTTTTTTTAAATCCGCGCTGTTGGCTGCCGAGTAAACTGGAAGTGACGCGACGTCGCTTCTAGGTTACTACATCAGAGACCCGATCTAAACCAATTCCAGACAGCCAGCAGAGGCGATGGCTGGTCACTCTGGTCTGCTAGTGGGATGGGAGACTGGGTGGAGTGGCGGAAGGAGGGGGAAGCGTCCCCTCCGGCTCCTTGTGTTAACGGCCAAGCAGCTGCTTAGCTGCATCAGTTATCAACTGAAAGCCGACCACCAGCTCTAAAAATCGGTACTGGGGTGAAGCCTGTAGCTTTAACCCCCCCCCCCCCCCCCGATACAACCACTTCCTCAAAAGGACATACAAGCATGTTTTGTGGGAAGTGGTTAACCGACAATTGCACAGTCATACAACACTGTACCCAAATAACATTTATGTCCTTTTTTTCACCCACAAATAGAGCTTTACTTTGGTGGTATTTGATCACCTCTGCAGCTTTTTTTTGCGCTATAAACAAAAAAAAAAAAAAACAATTTTGAAGAAAAAGAAAAACTTGTTTTGTTTTATAGCAGAAAGTATAACACATTTTTTTTCTTTCTTCAAAACTTTTTTTTTTTTTTACTTTCTGCTATAAAAAAAATAAAAAGTAAAAAAATAAAATCGAATTTCTTCATAAATTTAGGCCAATATGTATTCTGCTACATATTTTTGGTAAAGAAAAAAAAATACCAATAAGTGCATACTGGTTTATGGTAAAGTTATCGCATCTACAAACTATGGGATGTATTTATGTAATTTTTATTTATTTTAGTAGTAATGGTGGGGATTAGTGACCTATAGCGGGACTGCGATTTTGTGGCGGACAAATTGGACACCGACACATGACCGTTTTGTTTGGACCAGTGACATGAATACAGTGATCAGTGCTAAAATATGCACTGTCACTGCACTGACACTGGCTGGAAAAGGGTTAACATCAGGGTATCAAAAGGCTAGTTATGCGCCTATCCAGTGCTTGTGCACTGTGGGGGAGGTGCTTTTACTAGGCAAAGGCATTATTCCATGTTCCTGCTTTGCAGAGACACAGGATCCATGCCTTCCCTACTGATAAACTTTGTCAATCTCTCGTTTTCAAGGCAGATCGCTGTTCTGAGTCTCTGCCTAATGATCGGCGGGTGTCAGCAGACATCAAGACCACGGTACCTTCAGATCAGCTCCCGCTGTGTATAATGACAGCGGGAGCGAGTCAGTGGTGACACATGTACGCCCTAGACCCGGAAGTGCAGGATCATGCAACTAGGTACATGATCCTGTGCAGCAGAGCTGCCGTAAATGCAAGTTATACGGTTGGCAAGTGGTTAAGGGAAGAGTATGAGGCTGTCAGTCAAAAACATGGAATATCCAGGCTCAAACTTACCGACCAATCAGCAACCAACCAAATTCACCTGTCTAACAGTGTGCGTTAAAAACAGAGGTTTAGTTGCACGCATTTGCAAATGCATGTGTAAGCTGCAGGCCCAGTCAAGGCTCTCTGTATACTGCAGTCCTAACTATAACATTGCATTTTAAGTCTCCTCAGTAGGAGCACATGACTGCTTATGGATAGATAAGGGGCAGGTGACTGGAGGTAGCCCAGCCCTCATTAAAGGGGTAGGAGTGCTCCTACTGAGGAGACTTAAAATGCAATGTTCTAGTTAGGTCTGCAGTGTACAGAGAGCCTTGAGGGGGCCTGCAGCTTACACATGCATTTGCAAATGCGTGCAACTAAACCTCTGTTTTTAACGCACACTGTTAGGTGAATTTGGTTGGTTGGTTGCTGATTGGTCGGTAAGTTTGAGCCTGGATATTCCGTGTTTTTGTATGTATATGCGCCCTTTCCAGCGCTCCTTATTGTATAGACCAGTCATAGGTAGGGGCAGTGACTTTTGTTTGTTGTATTTATGAGGCTGTCAGTGCAGGGGGTGGCCATGCTTTATCTAAATAGAGACAGTGGTGCTTGCCATGACCTGTGCTTCTGTAAAGACTGTAAAGAATCGATATATAAAAATAAATTTTCCTTTTTGTATGTCCTTACCTTACCGTGACATCTGCCTCCAGGCCGTGAGTTTTATGTTCTAACGCCTTTTTAAAAGACAATATTGTGTTTTCTGGTGCAAGCTGAAATGGAAAACATGGCTATTATAATATATTATTAATAAAACATATATAAACCCTAAAAATTATCTCTTTGTCATCATTTGGTCTATTAAATATATCACTGAAAATATACCACTACCTGCGCCTTTGACTGTTACCATGTTCACAGTTCCCAGCCATCTTGAACTTGAAACACCTTCCTGTGTGCTACAGAGCTTAGGGGGAGGGGTTTTGCAGTACTAACGCACATCGTTCCTAGGGTGACATTTCTCCTCCATAGATTCAGTGAGCGAGCGCTGTCACTGTAGAACACAAAGTGTGTTACTGTGAACCAACCCCACTGATCTGTCAGAAATCCAGTGTGCGCCCAACATCTTAATGGAGCCGATAACTTTGTGCCTCCTTACCTTAAAATTTCAAGCAGTATTCTAAAAAAAAAAAAACTGTCTGCTGCCCAACCCCCACCCCTCTCTGCACTTCCCTCTGCTGCCTTGACTCATAAGAGCCCGACCACACACTTTGATTTACTAATACTGGTGCACACAGAATCTAGTGCAGCTGTGCATTGCAACCAGCTTCCAGGTTTTATTGGCAAAGCTTAGTTGAAGAAGCCGATGTTGGAAACGGGTTGGTTACTGGGCACAGCTGCACCAGATTCTGTTTGCACCAATTTTAGTACATCTGCCCGACTCCGCCCAACCGAACACCCCCCCCCCCCCACTGTTTCGGGAAAGATCTTGGGAAATGTACAACCACAGTTCCATAAAAGTTGGGATGCTGCGCAAAAGCTATATAAGCCCTGGTTCACATTGTTACGATTTAACAGGTCAAATCAGCGACATTTGCCAGCAATGGCACCATCTTAATCCGTGCGATGCCGCATCTGCAGCGCTGCTCAAATTTAAAAAACCTGCACAAAATCAGTACTGACAAGCGGGAGTGAAATTGTGCGAGTTCAGCTGAACTCGCATGGCTTCATTCCCGCAGCCCAGTGTGAAGCAAAAGATGCAATGATTTGCAAATCTCAAACACATATTCTATTCACAAGAAAAAATGGAAAAAACATATCAAATGTTTAAACTAAGATAATAAGGTAAAATAAGGTAAAATAAGGTAACTCAAATTGGTGGCAGCAACACGTCTCAAAGAAGTTGGGACAGGGCAACAAAAAACTGGCAAAGAAAATGGTACAAATAAGGAAGAGCTGGAAGAACATTTTGCAACTAATGAGGTTAATTGGCAACAGGTCAGTAACATGATTGGGTGTAAAAAAGAGAATCTTGGAGAGTCAGGGTGTCTCAGAAATAAAAAAATGAACAGAGGTTCACCAATCTTTGAAAAGCTGCAATTAAAATGTTCAATTTCAGAATAATGTTCCTCAATGTAGATTTGCAAAGACTTTAAAAGCGGTGTTCCGCCGGGAAAAAAAAAGAAAAGTCGGCACCTACAAGTTCTGTAGCTGCTGACTTAAAGGGTTTGTAAAGGAATTTATTTTTTATCTTAATAGCTTCCTTTACCTTAATGCAGTGCTGTTTTCATGTCCTCACTGTTCGTTTTTTGCTCTCAAGTTGCTGTAATTCTTCTCTGATCTCCACACTTTCTGGTTGTCTGTTTCCTGATAACCACAGTACTGGGAGCTTTCTCTCTGTGGTCACTAATCAAGGAGGTGCGATTACTGTGGGGGAGATTCAGAAAGAGATACGACGGCGTATATCTCCTGATACGCTGTCGTATCTCTGAGATCCGATGGTCGGATCTATGCGCCCGATTCATAGAATCAGGTTCCGCATAGATCTATCTTAGATCCGACAGGTGTAAGTGACTTACACCGTCGGATCTTAGGCTGCAATCTCCCGCCGGCCGCTAGGTGGCGCTTCCATTTGTATATGCGACGAATATGCAAATGAGGAGATCCGCCGATTCAGAAACGAACGCCCGCCGCTTTTTTTTTTACGTCGTTTGCGTTCGGCTTTTTCCGGCGGATAGGCCGTCGTTCCCGCGCCGAGTTTTGAATTTTTACGTTGTTTGCGTAAGTCGTTCGCGAATACGGATGGACGCAATTTACGTTCACGCCGAAACCACTGACGTTCTAGCGACGTCATTTGGAGCTGGGAAATTTAGCCGGCGGCGCATGCGCATTTAAATCGGCGCGGGGACGCGCCCAATTTAAATACTACACTCCCTACACTCCCCCCGGCGGAATTTGAATTCCGCCGGGGGATTTACGATCTGAATACAGCACTTGCCTCAAAAACTTGCGCTGGCTAAAGATCCGCTGATCTATCTGAATCTGCCCCTGTGTCTAAAACCCCTCAGCACCAATCTGTTTCGTTTTCCAAACCATCACTGCCCTGTATTGGCTCTGTACAGCAGAGAGGCAGGAAACAACATGCAAAAACGAAACTAGAAACTGCAGGTACATTATAGGATTGATTTGTATCTATTTGTAATCATTTTTAAAAGGAATCAGTTAACTATTATTATTATTATACAGGATTTATATAGCGCCAACAGTTTGCGCAGCGCTTTACATCAGGGAAGACAGTACAGTCACAATACAATCAATACAGGAGGGATCAGAGGGCCCTGCTCGTTAGAGCTTACAATCTAGAAGGGAGGGTCAAGTGGAACAAAGGGTAGTTAGCTGTGGGGGATGATCAGATGGACTCAAATGAAAAAACAATTATGTGTGGGAAGGGTAGGCTTCTCTGAAGAGAAGCTGATAGAGAAGGAGATAGATGGATAGATTGGGGTAAGGAGTTCCATAGGCATGGAGAGGCTCTAGAAAAGTCCTGGAGACGAGCATGGGAGCAGGTGATGAGAGAGCTAGAGAGTAGGAGGTCTTGAGAAGAACGAAGAGAGCAATTAGGTTGGTATTTGGAGACTAGGTCAGTGATGTAGCTAGGGGCAGAGTTGTGGATGGCTTTGTAGGTAATTGTTAGTATTTTGAATTTAATTTGTTGGATGAGCGGAAGCCAGTGGAGGGATTGACAGAGAGGAGTAGCAGAGACAGAGCGTTTGGTAAGGTGGATCAGTCTGGCCGCAGCATTCATGATAGACTGAAGGGGGGATAGAGTATGCAGCGGTAAGCCAATGAGGAGGGAGTTGCAGTAATCGAGGCGAGAGATGACCAGGGAGTGAATTAAGAGTTTTGTGGTGTCATTGGTTAAAAATGGGCGTATTTTGGAGATGTTGCGAAGGTTGAGGCGGCAAGATTTGGACAGTGATTGAACGTGAGGCTTAAAGGAGAGTTCAGAGTCCAGGACTACTCCTAGGACTTGACATGTGGGGATGGGCAGATAGTTGTACCATTAATTTTGACAGAGAGATCAGGGGAAGAGGAACGTGGGGGAGGAAAAATTATAAGTTCCGTTTTGGATAGGTTGAGTTTGAGGAAGTGGTGTGACATCCAAACTGATATATCCGATAGTAAATTAGTGATACGTGAGGAGAATGAAGAAGTGAGTTGAGGGGTAGAGAAATAGATTTGAGTATTATGTCTCTATACCCTGTAAACAGTCATTTCAGCAAAACATTTTTTTTTCCCTTTACAACTCCTTTAATAGAAGGACACTTGCCTGTCCAGGGAGCCCGCAATGTCGGCACCTTTGGATGGACTCCTGGGTGCTGCCGCCACCATTCCTGGTAAGGGAACCAGGCAATGAAGACTTTCAGCTTCACTCCTGGGACCCTACTGCACGTGTGCGAGTCGCGCTGTGCATTCTGATTGGTCCCTGCTGTCTTCTAGGACCTGTGTGTTTCCCAAAAGACGGGGGGGGGGGGGGGCTTCGGATTTTCTAGACATTGCATAGATCGCATTGTGCGGCGATTCTCCCCAGAAGTGAGAGCAAATACCTTGATTCCTCCCCCCTGAAAGGTGCCAAATGTGACACTGGACAGGGGGAATCCTTAATGGGTGCTTCATTGCTAGGGCAGCTGTTGTGTCCTTTGGCAGGTTCGTGACAAAGTATCTTTCTGGAGGAGGATCCGAAAACTATTTTGTAACCCTGGGCCAGCATGGATAGAATATATTGACCTGGTCACTCTTGCCCAGTGAGGGAGGAATTTTTAAAGCCCTCCTCCCACTGGCAATGAAGACCCATATTATAGCGGATTAATCCAAGCAAGAAATTCGATACTTTTACAACCTTGTCGGTGGCTGTAGTTTATATTTCAGATGCATCAGCAGAGGTTTATTATTCGGTCCCGAATTGGATTCAGTTCTAGATAAGACAGCCGACAAAAATAATTCATTCCCGGTCGAGAAGAAAAAGCAACCAATTTAAAACGGTTTTATTTTTTCAAAAGATTTTATTGGTTACCTCAAAGGGCTCAAGAACAAAGCGGCAAGCCCAAGAGGAAAAATGAACGCATAAGGGCAAAAAGAATGTCCTTTTCCAACCTCCTTCATAAATCAACAAATCGCAATGACCCTTCAAGGGGTTGTAAAGGTTCATATTTTATTTTCCAAATTGGTTCCTTTAAGCTAGTACATTGTTGGTTCACTTACCTTTTCCTTCAATTTCCCTTCTAAATGTTTTTTTTTCTTTGTTTGAATTTCTCACTTCCCGTTTCTCCTCAGTAAGCTTTCCACCATCATCTGTGCGGTGGAAAGTCATTTAGAACAGCTTACTGAACACCTTACTGAGGAGGAACCGGAAGTGAGAAATTAAGACAAAGAAAACAAAGAAAAAAAACATTTAGAAGGGAAATTGAAGGAAAAGTTAAGTGAACCAACAATGCACTAGCTTAAAGGAACCTATTTAGAAAACAAAAAAACAACCTTTACAACCCCTTTAAGCTGGTTTACCCAATATTCCATATTCCTAGACACGCAAGTAGTTGCCATTGCCAGTTTGAGATTGCCCATGATGGATTGCCAAGCTCTTAAGTTGTTGATCCATCTTTTTGTCCATGGGATCCTTCAATATTCCCATATCCTCAGTTGACTTGAAACCTGGGAGAAGGCTGCATCGAGTTTAGGAACTTTATTCCAAAGTGGCGCTGGGTCTTCATGAAACGGAACACCTTTTATGGGCCCTTGGGGGGGAAAAGGTTCTCTCTCTGGTTCTGCTCATTTCCTTCTTAATGGCCTAGAAATTACAGAGAATACTGGAAAAGTACTAAATCAATGGGAAACCGCGGTAATACCAGAGGTGCATTGCGGGCGGTATTAACCCTTTTTCGGCCGCTAGCGGGGGTTAAAACCGCACCACTAGCGCCCAAATATTCTGGTAAATACAACGGTATAGCGGCGCTAAAAATAGCGCCGCTATACAGTCACCGCACCTCCACTGCCCAATGTGAAAGGGGCCTTAAAGTCACAAAAATTCCCCAATTTCTCAAACATCGCTATCAGAGAAGCTATGGAATTATAGAGATGGAGAGAGCAAGAGCCCCATTAGTATAAAGTGCAGTAAATCTTCTTTGTACAACAGTAGGTCACGAAAAAAAAAAAAAAAGCCATTGTGTTGGAGTTGCTTACTTTATCAAGGTTTAGATGCTGATAGTAAAGAGGGAGAACCCTGGCCTCCCCTCTTTACCATCAGCTTTTTTTTTTTTACTTTAGTTTACTGTATTGTAAAATAGAGTGAGTGGACTATGCATACAACCATCGCTATTGATAAAGTTAACATTTTTGTTATATCTGGAGTACGTGTGCCGTCAGTCATAACTCAAGTACAGCCTTTCCCTGAAAGTACCGAAAATAGCCAGTGGTTAGTGATTTTAGGACTTCAGCATGACAAGTTACAGTTGGTCATTATCACCAGTAGAGGGCTCCAGAGATCTTCATCTGCATATTTCAGGCCACTCCGCTTCCTCTACAGCTTATAAAAGCCTTTCTCCATCAGGATTCCGTGGAAAGCTAGCATTCCCCCAGAAATGTTCTAGATTCAAGCCATCAACCCACTAACAGGCCAGGTTTGCAAGATAAGTGAAATACATCACAGGTGATATCATTTGCTGCTCAGCGAATGCAGTATTCTAGTCTGCATCTCCCCAAGGTAATGCATAAAATCCGGCCTGTTAGTGGGCCCTGAGGACAGGGTTGATGACCACTGTTCTAGAGCAATGGCAGTTTTTTCTCCTGCCTGTATAACTTGGGCACTCGTCACGCAGTAAAGCCAGCAACATGGAATCAGTGGAGTCACTCCTCTGGACTCTCAGCAAAGTAACCAACAACTATGAACTTTTTAGCTGCTGTTGGAGGGTCATTCTTGGTACTGATTCCCAGTGTAAGGGATAATCCCACAAACAAATGGCAACCACCCCAACCTATAACTGTCCTTTGCAGCAAGGAAAACATGGAGGAAAAATTCCCAGCTCACATTCCAGCAAGCCTGCAACAAACCAAATTTACCCTGTAACAGTTCCCATTAAAACCAAGGCGTTTCATTTTCACACATTTGCAGATACACGAGTAAGCTGCAGAGACCACGGCACCCTAGTATCTGCAGAGTCCCAGGTCTATCATTTTGACAGTCTCCTTAGTTGGAGCACATACAGTATATAATAATGAATAGATTAGAGGCAGGTTATGCCTGGAAGGGGCCCACCCTTCCTTAAAAGTTTTAGGGACGCACTGGACACTAAGGCAATGGCAGCAAAGATATCCAGTGCGTCGCGACACATTTAAGCATAAAAAAAAAAAAAAATCCCAGCTCACTTACCAGCCAGCCTGCAACAAACCAAATTTGCCCTGCAATACTTCACATTAAAACCAAGAGGTTTAGTTTGCACACATTTGCTAATACGAGTATGCTGCAGAGGCCATGTCAGGGCACCTCAGTGTATTGCGGTCCGAACTATAATTTTGACATGCATCTGGATACCTTCGCTGCCATTGTGCGATTTCTGGGTGTCCAGTGCATACCTGTACATTTAGAGAGGGGTAGGCTCCTTCCAGGTATACCTGCCCTTAATATATCCAATATTATATATGTGCTCCAACTTAGGAGACTCTCAAAATGATAGAGTTAGGTCTGCAGTACACAGCGTTGCCGTGATGTGGTCGCTGCAGCTGTATGTCTTTGGGTTTTAACATGAACTGTTAGACAGGACAATTTGGTATGTTGCAGGCTGGCTGGTATGTGAGCTTGGAATTTTTGGTTTATTTCAGAAGGGACAATCTTCCTTGTACTCAACACCAGTATAGAGGTGATCCTTCTCCATTGACTGCCAATGCAAAGAGGTCCTTCTCCACTGACCTACAACGCAGCATGCCATTCTGTCCTCACCACCAACGTAAAGCAACCCCTGCTACTCTGACTGCCAATATATACAAGGCAAACATGGATCACCAAAAAAGTGGGCAATGGAAGACGGTCCCGCCTCCGCTGGCCAGCAATGGAAGAGGGTCCCGCCTCCGCTGGCCAGCAATGGAAGAGGGTCCCGCCTCCGCTGGCCAGCAATGGAAGAGGGTCCCGCCTCCGCTGGCCAGCAATGGAAGAGGGTCCCGCCTCCGCTGGCCAGCAATGGAAGAGGGTCCCGCCTCCGCTGGCCAGCAATGGAAGAGGGTCCCGCCTCCACTGGTCAGCAATGGAAGAGGGTCCCGCCCCCACTGGTCAGCAATGGAAGAGGGTCCCGCCCCCACTGGTCAGCAATGGAAGAGGGTCCCGCCCCCACTGGTCAGCAATGGAAGAGGGTCCCGCCCCCACTGGCCAGCAATGGAAGAGGGTCCCGCCCCCACTGGCCAGCAATGGAAGAGGGTCCCGCCCCCACTGGCCAGCAATGGAAGAGGGTCCCGCCCCCACTGGCCAGCAATGGAAGAGGGTCCCGCCCCCACTGGCCAGCAATGGAAGAGGGTCCCGCCCCCACTGGCCAGCAATGGAAGAGGGTCCCGCCCCCACTGGCCAGCAATGGAAGAGGGTCCCGCCTCCACTGGCCAGCAATGGAAGAGGGTCCCGCCTCCACTGGCCAGCAATGGAAGAGGGTCCCGCCCCCACTGGCCAGCAATGGAAGAGGGTCCCGCCCCCACTGGCCAGCAATGGAAGGTGGCCCCGCCTCCACTTATCACAATGTAAGCTCACTCTTCTTCAATGACCGCCAATGCAATTGGTCCCTTCTGCCCTGACCACCAATGTCATGGTGTCCTCCTCCACTGGCCAATATAAATGGTCTCTTTCCACTGAGCAGCAATAGAAGGGATCTCTTCTCCACTATCCTCCAGGGGCCCTTCCCCAATGAACACCAATGTAAGCCCACCCTTCTCCCCTGACCATCAATGTAAAAGGTCCCCCTTCCCCACTGATCACCAACATAAGGGGTCCCTTTTCTTCTGGCCACCAATGTCAAACTACACCAGAAAATATATTCTCCTAAAGTTTATATTCAAGACTTGGGATTTTAATATTTCTCTAGAAAGAAATCTTACATGATTTAATAAAATAAAACAAAAGCTATTGAGCCCTTTATAACTAGCCCCATACCCCCTTCCCATGTGCTCATAGTCTGCTTACTATGCCTACACTTTTACCACTCTGATGATGCCCATCCTTGATGTCCATCCTCCTATCTGCCCACCTATGTATGTATCTTCTTCCTACCCATTGCCTTAAAGAGCATGTGCTGTCACTGAAAGATTGATTTCAACTTGCAGCTAGCATGCAGCAATGTGTGCAGAAAGAGTTCAGAAAAACTTTTTCAGGAAGGACACATTCCTATAATGAAGGGTTGTTTTTACATATTGAATTCAAACATCCCTAATGAAGCAGAAAGTGACAATGGGCAGCGAGGAATCCATTCAGTCTCGCTCAGCACCCTGGACACGTACCGGCCCAGAGAGCGTCAGTCATTATATAATGACTCTCAGATGTGCTCTTACAGTTCGGAAACGCTGTCTCTTCTCTTCAGAAAATCGCTATCCACAGCCATTAGGGTCTATTCTCACTCCTTCAAGGCTGACAAAATTGAGGTGTAATCAGCTTTATGTGCCGGAGGACGAATCTGCGGATGTGTCTGCAAACCAGCAACGGCTCTAATGAGGATGTTACTCACCTTCTGCGACCCCCGAGCCGCAATCATTCAAACACAAAGCCAATCAGTGCAGACAGACATCTGTGTATATATGCCGGAGTCTATTTACCCACCATGGACTGTGAGATTACGAGGCACCGTCTTGTCTAAACGTCTGCTCGGTATAGAACATACACAGCCAGGAAAGGTTTACAGTTTTTATAAGAGCCGCCAAACATCAGCTCATCAAGACTGTGCCCTTCAGGTCACATTGTTACAGCAGAGTCTCCCCCATACAGCAATCTATGACAGCAGAGTCTCCCCCATACAGCAATCTATGACATCAGAGTCTCCCCCATACAGCAATCTATGACAGCAGAGTAGTCCCCCATACAGCAATCTATGACAGCAGAATCCCCCCATACAGCGATTACCAGCAGAATCCCTCCCATACAGCGATTACCAGCAGAATCCCTCCCATACAGCGATTACCAGCAGAATCCCTCCATACAGCGATTACCAGCAGAATCCCCCCATACAGCGATTACCAGCAGAATCCCCCCCATACAGCGATTACCAGCAGAATCCCCCCATACAGCGATTACCAGCAGAATCCCCCCCATACAGCAATAACCAGCAGAATCCCCCCCATACAGCAATAACCAGCAGAGTCCCCCCCATACAGCAATAACCAGCAGAATCCCCCCCATACAACAATAACCAGCAGAATCCCCCCAAACAATAACCAGCAGAATCCCCCCAAACAATAACCAGCAGAATCCCCCCATACAGCGATTACCAGCAGAATCCCCCCATACAGCGATTACCAGCAGAATCCCCCCATACAGCGATTACCAGCAGAATCCCTCCCATACAGCGATTATACAATAGACCATGGCAGCAGTCTCCCCATACAGAAATTTCCATTACAGCAGAGTCGTCAACATTTGCATTCATCAGCCAGGAAGCTGCACATGGGAAGTACTTGGACATTCCAACATGATCCAAAACACAAGGCCAAGTCCACCTGTCATTGTCTACAGCAGAATAAAGTGAAGGTTCTGGAGGGGCCTTCTCAGTCTCCTGACCTCAATATCATTGAGGCCCTCTGGGGAGATCTCAAACGTGCCGTTCATGGAAGACAGACCAAGAATTTACAGGAACTGGAGGCTTTTTGCCAAGAGGAATGGGCAGCTTTACCATCTGAGAAGACAAAGAGCCTCATCCAAAAGACTTCAAGCTGTCATTGATGTTAAATGGGGCAATACATGGTATTAGGAACTGGGGTATGTAAACTTTTGATCAGGGTCATTTGGGTAGTTTGTTGCCATTATGATTTAAAAATAGTAAACACAGTTGATTGAAAAAAAAATGGCTTCAGCCAAACACTAACCATGAGTGAAAGTTTGTGTTATTTATATTCTCTGAAAAATGGTTAAGAAATCAAATTCTGCCAGGGTACGTAAACTTATGAGTACAACTGTATATTACAGCATTGCCCTCATGCAGGAATCTATGACAGGGTTTTCTATCTCCCCCTTCACAAGTCTATTGCAACTGAGCCCTGATAAAGCAATTTATTACAGTGATGCGCCCCATCTATTAAAGTGCCCCCCACCCACACACAATTATATTTATGTATCATGTTTAGAAGTCTAATACAATCTATAACAGAACCCCCCCCCCCCCCAATCTGTAACAGCAGAGCCCCTCTACATCATTCTGTAACAGTAGCACCCACACAGCCCTCAAACCCTCTGCTGACATGTAGCTGCCATATGGCTTTCAATCTGGTGCCTGTCATTTCCCATAACATCCTTTTTTCCCCCAAGCCTCTGTTAAAGGCAAACCATGAGATTTTTGTATTTTTTTTAAATTTAGACTTTTTTTAAATGAATGTATACAGCACCATCCTTATATGCTCACAATCTTTGTTTTGCAACTAACCATATAACACATGACAAAGGATTCCCAGAGCACCACAGGTTATCCACAAATACATCAAAGCAGAAGAAATCACCTTTCAGGCATACCGCCAGTTCTTGAAATCTCGGATGAAGCGAACAGGCGCCAAAGCTTTTCACAAATGTTTAAAGTTATACCAGTAGAAAAAATATATTCTATCATAAGAACAGGAGTTCTTTCTATGCAAGCATAGAGGTTTAGAGAGCAGGTTATGGGTTACACAGCTGAACCCCACCAGGCAAACAAAAAAAACACCAATTAAAGAATGAATCCATTCATTAGAGAGCATTCTATCCAATATTAAAAAGCACCAAAGGTTGTCTTTTCAATTCCCTGCAACTAGAAAAACAGATTCTCCTCCCTTATCCAATCAACATGCAACTTTGTACTGAATTGCTTTTTTATTTGCTGGCTGCACAGAACAATTTAAAAAGCTCAACTCTAACAACATGGGACATCAGCCACAGCAATACTTACCCTGCAGGACCTCTCTCCACAAAATGTCCTCAATCCTTCAGAATAACTACCATAAAATCTATTAAATATCAAAATATATCCTACACATTGGGGGAGCCTCCAGGGGATGAAGGAGGTGTCTTTTGAGCTTGATGAAGGTTTATTTTTGAGTGTGAACACTTCTCGCATCAAAATGTGTGGCAAACTCAAAAATGCTAGTTGCCAACACACAGCACAAGAAAAAAAATAGAGTTACGTACCGGTAACGTCTTTTCCAGTAGTCTTTCAGGACAGCCCACAATTGAGAGATACTCCTCCTCTTCCTCTAGGAAACACTGCGCCAGCCCATAAATTTCTCACTCCCCCTGCCAGACCTCAGTATTTATACGAGCACCTCCGGTCAGCTGGGGAGACACAAGAACATGTTAATAACATACAATTACATATCAACATCATGTCCTGGTCTTGAAATCAGACTTACTCTATTCGGGTGGGTACCCAGGGCTGTCCTGAAAGACTACTGGAAAAGACGTTACCGGTACGTAACTCTATTTTTCCCCTCCCGTCTTTCAGGACAGCCCACAATTGAGAGGATAACCGAGAACTTACCAACTAGGGTGGGACTATGGCTTGCAAAACCTTTCGTCCAAAGGCTTGCTCACCTGCCGAAACCAGGTCCACCCTGTAGTGTTTAACGAAGGTGGTGTAGCTGGACCATGTTGCTGCTTTGCAAATCTGTTCCGGCGTTGCTCCCGCTCTTTCTGCTTGAGAGGTTGCCAGCGCTCGAGTGGAGTGTGCTTTAATTCCTGTAGGGATATCCCTACCAGCCAAAGTGTATGCTTGCTCAATGCTTAGTCTTAGCCACCTGGCAATAGTGCGCCTGGATGCTTTGCATCCCTTCCTGGTTCCAGAAAATAAAACAAATAGTGAGTCTGACCGTCTAAACGGTTTAGTCACCTCTAAATAATGTAGGATACTTCTCCTAACATCTAACGTACTGAAACGTCGTTCCCTTTCCCCCGAAGGGTTGGAACAAAAAGAGGGTAAAACTATATCTTGACTCCTGTGAAACTTTGAAGTCACTTTAGGAAGAAAGGCTGGATCGGTCTTGAAAACGACCCGATCCGGGAAAATAACACAAAAAGTGGGTCTGATCGATAGAGCTTCTAGCTCGCTGACCCTCCTAGCAGTGGTCACTGCAACCAAAAAAGCTGTTTTTAAGGTTAAATCCCTTAGAGAACAATTATCTAAGGGCTCAAAGGGAGTACCCGTTAGGGTACGCAATACCAGAGACAGGTCCCAACTGGGGAAGGGTGGCCCTCGAGCTGGTCTCTGTCTGGATAGTGCTTTAAAGAACCTGACTATCCAGGGACTGGTGGCCAGAGGTTTTTCTAAATACACCGTAAGTGCCGAAACCTGCCCTTTAAGGGTGCTAACCGAAAGACCCTTATCTGCCCCACACTGAAGAAATTCTAAGACAGCCGTGGGGCTCTGTACAGAACAGGGGCAATTTACACACCATTTGTTGAAACGAAGCCAAACCTTCTTGTAAATTTTGCGGGTCTCCTTTTTTCTACTATTAAGGAGGGTGGCAATTAAACCTTCGGAAAATCCCTTGGATCTTAGTATGGCTTCCTCAGTAGCCACGCTGCTAGCCTCCACCTGTGGACTTGTGGACATAGGACTGGGCCCTGTGATAGAAGATCCTCCCGCTGAGGTAGAAATAAGGGTGGTTCTGCCGCTAATTGTTTGAGGACTGAGAACCAAGCCCTCTTGGGCCAGTAAGGAGCTACCAGGACTAGAGAGGTGTGCTCTAATTGGAATTTTCTCAGTACTGCTGGAAGAAGTACCGGAGGTGGGAATGCATAGCATCTTCCGAACTTCCAGCTTTGGGACAGGGCATCCACTCCCCTTGCTCCTTCTCCCTTGTTCAGGGAGAAGAAACAGGGGGCCTTCGCATTTTCTCTTGAGGCGAAGAGGTCCACCTCCAGAGTTCCCCATCTCTTGTTCAGGAGCTGAAAGACCTCCTGGTTGAGGGTCCACTCGCCCTCCCTCAGCTGCCTCCGACTGAGGAAGTCTGCTGTTACGTTTCTTTCTCCCCTCAGAAAGACCGCCGAAAGGGAGAGGGTGTGGATCTCGGCCCAGCCCAGAATCTCTGCTGTCAGGACCGACAAACTTTCGCTTCTCGTGCCGCCCTGCTTGTTTAAATAGGCTACGGCCGATGAATTGTCCGATCTCACCTGAATGTGGTGCCCCTGGAGTTCCTCCTGAAAGAACCTGAGGGCTAGGCCCACTGCCCTCAGCTCCTTCCAATTGGAAGATCTTTTTAGATCTTGGAGACCCCAGGTACCCTGCGCTGGAAGGGACCCCAGGTGCGCTCCCCAGCCCTTGCCGCTTGCGTCTGTGGTTACCACCCGAGACACCGGGATAATCCACAGACGTCCTTGGGTAATGTTGGTGGCCTTTCTCCACCACCAGAGGGATCTCTTTACCTGAAGGGGTACTAGAATCAAGGAGTCTAGGGTTTCTAGGCTGTGATCCCAGACCCTTAGTAGGAAGGCCTGCAGTGGGCGAAAGTGAATCCCTGCCCACTGTACGGCTGGGAGGGCAGATGTCAGCAGACCTAGCGTTGACATCAGGGACCTTAGTGACACCTGTTGATTGTTTTGGAGGGAAGCTACTGCTCTGTCCAACTTCTTGACTTTCTCTACCGGGAGGAACACTCTTGAGAGAGTAGAATCCAGCAGGTACCCTAGGTAAGTGATCTGTTGGGATGGAATTAAACTGGACTTGTCTAGGTTCAGTAACCACCCTAGGTCCGTTAGAACCTTCTTGGTCACTTCCAGGTCCCTGGATAGCTGCTCTGGCGAGGCTGCGAAAAGTAGCAGGTCGTCCAGATAGGCTATGATGGATATTCCCTGAAGTCGCAGAAACGCTAAGGGTTCTGCCAGGATTTTGGTAAAAATCCGGGGCGAGGAGGATAGCCCGAATGGCAGAGCCTGGAACTGGAGGTGTACAATCGTTCCCTCTAGGTCCACGGCCAATCGCAGATAACTCTGAGAATTCTCTGCGATCGGGACGTGTAAGTATGCGTCTCTGAGGTCCAGAGATACCATGAAACAATTGAGGGGAAGGAGGGCTCTGACTGTATAAATTGATTCCATACGGAATTTCCTGTATGAAATGGATCTGTTCAGAGGTTTTAGGTTTAGGATTAACCTGTATTTTCCCGAGGGCTTCTTTACCACAAAGATGTGTGAATAAAATCCCCTTCCTTCCTCTGCCCTTGGAACTCTGAGGATGACACTCTGATCCTCTAGCTCCCTTAGAGCTCCCAACAAGGCTTCGGATTTCTCCTTGTCCCTGGGTAGATGGGTGACTAGGTATCTCTGGGGGGGAGGTGATGAAAATTCCAGTCGGTATCCCCCTCTTATGACCGCCAGGACAAACTGGTTTGGGGAGATTGATTCCCATTGTGGGAGAAAAGTCCCCAGTCTTCCTCCCACCCTGACTAACAAGTCATGGGTTTTTAGGGGGCTGGACAGGAGGGTGAAAAATCGCTCCACCTCTGCCTCTGCCCCTGGGGGTCCAAACCCTCTTTTGGCCTGCTGGTTTGGCCCCTTTTTGCTTATGCGGACGAAACCCCCTTCCTGCCTGTACTGTGACTCTCTTTTTAGGAGGAAAGGCTTTCTTTTTGTCCGCCGTGCGGTCTAGTACTGCTTCAAGGCCTGGGCCAAAAAGCAGGTCCCCTGTGAAGGGAATACCACATAACTTGGATTTAGAGGCGCTGTCGCCAGTCCAAGTCTTGAGCCAGAGGGCCCTTCTGGCCGAGTTAGCCAGAACCGCCGATCTGGCCGACATGCGGACTGACTCCGCTGAGGCATCCGCTATATAAGCGACTCCTTGCAGGATAGTAGGGAAGGAGGCTAAAATAGTTTCCTTATCCGTACCAGCTTCAATGTGCTCCTGAATTTTAGAGAGCCAATGCTCCAGATTGCGAGCCATTACCGTGACGGCAAGTTCTGGTTTAAGATTCCCCATAGTAGAATCCCAACATTTCTTTAATAGGGAATCCATTCTTTTGTCCATAACATCGGACAAAACCCCCATGTCCTCGAACGCTAAATCCGTGTTCCTGGACACTTGGGAGAAGGCGGCGTCTAATTTGGGGCTTTTGTTCCAAACAGATAAAGGATCCTCTGAGAAAGGGAATCTCCTCTTTAGGGATCTGGAAAAAAAGGGTTTCCTTTCAGGATCCTGCCACTCCTTCTTAATGGTCTCAACCAGTATATCATGTACTGGGAAGACCTTTTTCTCTTGCTCCTCCAGACCCCTGTACATTCGATCATGGAGGGTAAGAGGTTTCTTGTCGGTTTGGATACCAAGGGTTGTGTAAACTGCCCCTAAGAGGTCCTCTACCTCATCCAGTGACAATTTGTACCTAGAGGGCTTCCTGGACTCCCCGTCCTGGTCCTCTCCCTCTGACCCCTCTTGAGAATCAGAGGTGGCACTATCTGGAGGAACCTGTTCCTCTTGGGAAGGGCCTGCGGAAACATCTGCCATAGCTGCTGCAATGGGTATGACAGGAGCAGGACCCTGAGCCTGTGGCTGGGTTGTAACCAGGGTAGGGACAGCCAAAGGCTGTAATCTCTCAAACAGAGATTTGAATGAGGAGAACGTGGATGACAGTTCTTTAACAGAGGCTGCAAGTCCTGTCTGACCAGGGATTGAATGCAATCCCTACATAGGACCTTAGTCCATGTTTCTGGAAGGACATCCCTACAGGAGGCACACTTCCTCTTTGAGCTATGCCTTCCACTACCCGTTTTTTCAATGGCTTTCTGAAACACAGAAAGGGCAGAAAACAACAGTTATAAAAATAAATTTTTTTAAAAAAAAATTAAAAAAATTTAAAAAATTTAGTTACAACCCTGGGAGTGCACCTAGCCCCCTATAAACCCTGGGACTAAGGACTCCCCCTCCCCTGGCCACCCAGGGGGCTTGCCTCCCCATGCATTGAACCCTACATGGAGAGGCAAACCTAAGCTAGAGAGCGCCCCTCCCCAGGGTACTCTTACCTTAGGCTCGCTGGAGGTAGCGTCAGTTGTCAGGGCTGGCTCTGGAGATGCTGCCGACATGACTGCAGGTGGCTGCTTGCTGAGAGCTTTCTCCTCGCCTGTGCGAGATCCGACTCCCTCCAGCGTCCGCCCGGACCTCCTATCAGCACCGCGACCCGGAACCGGAAGTCGCGGTTCAAAGGGGAGACATCCGCTCTACGCCGGAAATGACGTCACCCGCCGTCCAGCCCGCTCGGTTCAAAAAAATTCTTTGCGGCCTGTAGTACAGGGCGAGCCTGGATGTCCCCCCCGCTGCGCCCCGCTGGACGAGATAGGGGTCCCCCGCAACCAGGAGCCGCGCTCGGCGTGGAAGGGGTGGCTAATGGTGGGCCTGCACCGCACCAGGATTCACCTGGAAGCCTCTGCTTCCTTAAGGTAAAATAGATGGCCTCAGTCCTCTGCCTGAATTGGCCTAGGTTCCCATGCACAGTGTCTCCCCACCGGAGGAAACACTAATACTGAGGTCTGGCAGGGGGAGTGAGAAATTTATGGGCTGGCGCAGTGTTTCCTAGAGGAAGAGGAGGAGTATCTCTCAATTGTGGGCTGTCCTGAAAGACGGGAGGGGAAAAAAGAAAGCCAAAATTTTGAGGATTGGAGCAAGCCCTGGTCATCGATAGCCAACAATTCCTTCAACACGGTCACCTAGAAGGTTCTCCTCCTCCATTGGTATTGTGTCCCAGCCAGCATAGCTCATTCTAACCCATCTTATGGTGATAGATGCTTTAGGGCAGGGGTCTCCAAACTTTTTAAGCAAAGGGCCAGTTTACTGTCCTTCGGAGTTTACGAGGGCCGGACAGTGGTCAGTGGAAGTTGAAAAGATACCGACGTCAGTGGGAAAAATTATCATCCCATTGTTTGTTTCAGTGGGAGTAATTGTGCCCCGTTATTGGGTCCCATTGTTGGAGTCATTGAGAGAAACTGTGCCCCATTGTTGGCGTCATTGAGAGGAATTGTGCCCCATCCTTGGTGTCATTATGAGGATTTGTGTGCCGTCGTTGGCTTCATTGGGCTCCATTGTTGGTGTCAGTAGGAGAAATTATGCCCCATGGTTGGTGTAATTGAGAGAAACTATGACCCATTGTTAGTGTCAGTAGGAGAAATTATGCCACATTGTTGGTATCAGTGGATGAAATAGTGCCCCAAGGGCCGAATAAAAGCAAGCAAAGGGCCGCATCTGGCCCCCGGACCACAGTTTGGAGACCCCTGCTTTAGGGGCTGTAGCCAACACGGAGACGAGATCCATATTTGGTGGCCTTGCCCATGTTTGCTGGGCTTCTGATCCAGGGTCTACAGCCTTCTCTCAACACTTTTTCATGTACCCTTCCACAAGGATGCCAGGCATGCACTTCTCCACTGCCCTCTCCCAGCCCTCTTCTCTTACCAGAAGTTGCCCACCTACCTTTTCATTGTTGCAAAGCGTGCCATTGCAAAGGCTTGGAGGAAAGCCCTCAGTTGGGTTTGCAGAGGTGAAGAGAATTCAGACTACCCTGTTTCATGAGGAAATTACCAGTATACTTCATGACTCACACCAAGTTCCTTAAAGTGTCGAACCTTTGGTGATCTTATGCTCTCCCCACTCTGACCCCAGCCAACTTGGGTATTCCAGTTAATTCTGGAATACAATCTTACCCGCATGTTCCGTCCTCTATTCCTGCTTAGGTCTACACCTCTTTCCTTCCTTTCTTCTTTGTTGCCTTGACCGGTTCCCACCTTCTCCCCATGCTTAGTTCAGCACTTTTCTTCATTCTGACAGTCTCCCCACCTTTTCTTTTCCCACTTCTTGCACCAGCCCCCACCCCCTGCCCCTTTTTTTGTTTTGTTTTTGGGAGGGGGAGTTTCAACTAGGTCCTGGTCCTCCGTGTCCAGTTACTCATTGTCACAGACACTAGATGCTGGATGCTTCTACTTCTCTTTAAAACCTTTGAAAATGTTTTTGTATCCAAATATGCTTTACTGTCTTGCTCCCCTGTGTGGGACACTATTCTTTATTTGCTTAAGCCTTTATCTTGATATTGTTTTACTCAGACATATTGTACCAAAAAAAAAAAAAAAAAAAAGAAGACGGATCTTTATGCGGGGGGATTACAGATGGATCATGCAACTGCTTCTAATAATCATGAACCACACACATTAACTCCTTTATATGCCTTTATTAGATCCAAAAGTGGCATGACCATATACAAAACTTGCACGCCCATGGCACCATGATGCACCAAGGGGAGGCAGAGTTGATATCGGTGTGTCGGTTAGTGAATATTCGTGCCTTTGGGTCATGAGCACAGAGGCACTCCTGTGACCACAGTCCAAGGAGTCTGCAGGTTTGGAGTAGTGCTATTCGTCTTGGATGTTTTAGCACTGTAGCTGACCATCATAGAGGTCACATGATTAAGAGCCAGTTTCACCAGCTTCCGATCCTTGCTACATACCGGGAGCGGTCTTTGTAATACTACTGGCACCGCTGTTACAGTGTAGACCAATTAACAGAAGGAAATCCCAGATTTAGCCATAGCAGCTGAAGGAGAGTCAGCTGTGGCTACAAGGAGGAATGCATCTCAAGTTCCCCTCCTGAGATTGGAGCTCCCACATTATTACTGTCAAGACCTATGATAGAGGTACTACCGTCTGCCCGATCTTAACACAGACTCAGCTTTACAAACTGTAACAAACAGCAATGTTTTTTTTAATAGCACCCCATGCACTAAAGCAGCACACAATGCATGGAGACGGGTGCAAATCAGATTTTATGTCCATTGTGGTGTAATGAAAACCCTTCAATGATCTGCTTTAACGCAAGGCACGTTGATTAAACATATCAAACAGCCTGGGTTTGAAGGAGCCCCTAGTGTTTTAAGTTAATTTATACTGAAGCGATCTCAAAGTGCAAAGTGGTGTCCAAACTGTGGCCCTTTGCTAGCTTTTATCCAGCCTTTAGAGTACTAGTCCTGCCACTGATACAAGGCATCCCCCCCCCCCACTGACACCAATGGTTGGGCACTATTCCTCCCACTGACACCATCCACGAGGCACTATTCCTCTCACTGACATCAATGACAGGGCACCATTTCTCTCACCGACATCAATGATGGGGTACCATTTCTCCCACTGACACCAATGATGGGGCACCATACCTGCCACTGATGACAGGCTGCGATTCCTCCTATTGACCACCAAACCTGGGGCATTGCTTATTCCCATTTAATCTGGGATATTTTCTACCACCACCGGCAACAGCTGGTCCCCCTAAAATCTAAAACTGGCCCTTTATTTAGAAAGTTTGGAGACCCCTGCTTTAGTGAAACAGTGAACATTTTTAAAGGTGTTCTCTTTAGGTAAAATTCTTACCATTGGTGCACCTTGATGGCCAATGATCAAGGGTTTTGGCCCCAGATCCTTCCGGTCCATGATGCATGGGGAATAGATAGTGAGGGGTACGAGGTACAGTGCAATGACTACAGCCAAATATGCCAGGATGAGACAAATCTGGTAAACTGGGAAAAAAATAAAATATTATTGCAAAATCATATGTATAATATTTCTCATTTTATATGTACATACAGTATATAGGTTATTTTATTTTGTTGATAAAAAAATGTTTATGTGAAAAGCAACACAAATATACTGCGCTGTCTCTTTTGGATTATTAGATAGCAGCCAGCACAGCAAAGGATCGCAAAGTATAACGTATAGAGAATAAGAGCAGTGCTAATGAGTAGTCTCAGTATGAACTGGGGCTAAGAGTGTTGTAAAAATTACGAAGCTTCAGCAGAGCGTACCAGCGCGTTTCGTCTCATAAGACTTCATCTGGGGTGTTATGAGACGACGCTCTGCTGAAGCCACTGTATTTTATTACAAATGTTTTTTTATCTGCCAAAAAAGTGAGTGCATTTCCTTTTTTATATTAAATATCTTCCAATTTCAAAACGGAATCACACTATGTGCCCTCTTTTTCCCCTTTTTTTCATAACCATACTACACTGGAGAAACCATTCACCCGGTTTCCCATTTAAACAAAATCCCACTGAGGTCTACCGTTGGAAATCATCATCTAACCAGAGGTCGTGTCCGCTGAGACGGTCTTCCTTTGGTGTATCACACGACAAGTTTTATTGACTCGTTAGCTGTATACCCGTTTGAGTTCAAGCTTTCTGGTAAGCCTTTGGATTTTTGGTGGTGGATCATCCATCCATCAGCAAGTTTTCAGCACATTCTTTCGTCTAAGTCAAAATTACGTTTAGCCTTCTTCTTGATTGACTCAATCACTTCTTCAGACATTTTTACTATTACATTGTTCATTAGACATGGGTGCCGTCAATAAATTTGTTTAGTTCCGTTTCGTATTAGCCGCTAATTCATATTTCGTTATTTGTGTCCGAAATTAAATTTGGATTCAAACGAAATACGAATTTGTTAGATTCGTAAAATTTTCGAAAAATTACGAACATTCGTTATGATGAATAAGCAAACCCAGGAAGTCAGGACAGCACAGGGATGGTGGAAGCCCCTCATAATGAGCACAACAAGGAGTACAGCCCCAGGAGGAAGTCAGCACAAGGATGGTGGGAGCCCCTCAATGAGCACAGCACAGGGATGGTGGGAGCCCCTCAATGAGCACAGCAGGGGCACAGGCCCATGAGGAAGTCAGCACAGGGATGGTGGGAGCCCCTCAATGAGCACAGCACAGCGATGGTGGGAGCCCCTCAATGAGCACAGCAGGGGCACAGGCCCATGAGGAAGTCAGCACAGCACAGGGATGGTGGGAGCCCCTCATTATGAGTCGACGACTGCCATTGGACTGAATACGAATTTTCGTTTAATGTTCATAACAATTACGAACACTCGTTATGATGAATAAGCAAACCCAGGAAGTCAGCACAGCACAGGGATGGTGGGAGCCCCACATAATAAAGTTAACGAACATTCAACGAAAATTCGTATTCAATCCAATGGCAGTCGTCGACTCATTATGAGGGGCTCCCACCATCCCTGTGCTGTGCAGACTTCCTCCCGGGGCTGTGCCCCTGCTGTGCTCATGAGGGGCTCCCCACCATTCCTGTGCCGACTTCCTCCTGGGCTGTACCCCTGCTGTGCTCATTATGAGGGGCTATTATGAGCCATGATTAAGCACCAACCAATAGTGTGAAACGCGTAGGCTTTTAATCCCCATTTTTTGCTGTGATCTGTAGTGCCAATTTTCATATTTTTTACAAATAAAGACAACCATCAAGACTTTTGGAGTGCGGCTGTCCATTTATCTTCTCTATTACTTGCCTTGTGCATTGCCGGCACCCTTGATTTCCTGAAAAGACATTGATTGCATAAGCCTACCCACCTGGAGCGGTAACTCCCATTCCCCAATAATAACGAACATTCTTATTTTATTTAATTCTGAATCTCCCATCGACTACCAGTACCAGTCTCCCATTCTCATATTAAAAAAGGTACGTTTTCCTAACCCCCACTCAGCAGAAGAAGAAAACTTCTGATTGGTCAACCAAACACCAGTCACGTTCCCGACCGTCGTAAGAAATTTGGTTCCGAAATTAGTCAATGAAATTTCTAAAAATTCGGAAGCATAGCAATTCGTGTTTCGGATGCTTCCGAATGTACAAATTTTCTATCCGTACGAAATGTACCGCACGTCTATTGTTTACCCAATGTATTGTAAACAATTGGTTTATTTACTAGAGATATGTCCTTTGGACACTATTTTTGGACAATATTTTTTAAGTTTCTTTTTCCTTGCAAGTTGTCACTATTGAGTTTCGTTATCACCCGTTTTCCTTTTTAAGGGTTCACAGTTAATGCAAAGTTTGTATTTTTCACAACAGTTCATACTGAGACTACTCATTAGCGCTGCACTTCTTCTTTACACGATAAAAAATGTTTTTATCAGCAGAATAAAGAGCCCTTCTCTGTCACTTTGCTTTTCAGTGCAACATACACCTTAGTAGAGTATTAAACTAAAAATAGTGATGACCATAAAATACTCACCGGCCCTTTCTGACCGCGCAAACTGGCCGGCGATGATCCACGCCAGCATAGTAATGGCAACCAGGGCCCCAATGTGCAAAAATGGAGCCGTTGCCTGCAAGAAAATAAAACTCATTATATCCAGGGTTTTTAAGCAGGATAAATGCAACATGTACAGCTGCACAGGAAGCGAGCAGAAATCTCCTCCAATGGTATCACAGACCTCAGTAGGAACTGTTGATATAGCAGTGGAGGTGAGATGTACTGTCTTTTGGGAAGGAAGTTATTTAGTCAAAATATACTCCTTTGCTGCTCTCAAGTACAAAGAATTCAACTCGGGGTTCATAACGGTAAAGAATGAGAGCGCCGCAGGTTGGTGGTACCAAGCCCAGTTTAAATATCTTGACCACTGGGAAGAGGATATAGCCAATGCATTTTGTGGTCTCACAATTCATTCATCATGATCAAAGCTTGTGTGCTGGCAGTTATTTGGGTAAATGGGACAGTGTCAAGTATAAGACAAAAGGTTAGAGAGATCGCAGGTTGCCAATCAGACAGTTGTCTGCCAGCATGCTAGTCCTGATGAAAGGTAGACATGTGCAATTTGTTTTGGTCCCAATACAAATTCAGACACATTTTTGGTTATTCGGGTGTATTTAGAGAATACTTTATTAATCCCAAAGGGAAATTGGAAAACTGTTACGACACAGACACACTTAAAGAGGAAGTAAACCCTGATGGTGTTACTTCCTCTTTCTTTCCCTATAAAGGGCTACTATGCATCGCATAGTAGCCCATTATGTGAAACTTACCTGCAGGAGAAGCCCGCAATGTCCCCGTCTTCCTCGCTAGTAGCAAGCGTCCATTCTTCCCCCCTCTTCCTTCTGGGTCTGTGAACTTCGGCTCTGTGACTAGCCAGAGTCGCGTGAAGTCACTCCTGCGCATGCGCGCGGGAGCCGCCTTTAAAGACATGACCCGAGATAGAAACGGCAAAGCATGCCCATTTTAACTCTGGCACATGCGCAGCAGAAATCACTGAACATCGATTTGGAAATATCTCCTAGACCGTGCAGGTCTGGGAGATATTTCAAGCACCTACAGGTAAGCCTCAATCTAGGCCAGGGATATGCAATTAGCGGACCTCCAGCTGTTCCAAAACTACAAATCCGATCATGCCTCTGCCTTTGGGTGTCATGCTTGTTGCTGTCAGAGACTTGCTATGCCTCATGGGACTTGTAGTTCTGCAACAGCTGGAGGTCCGCTAATTGCTTATCCCTGATCTAGGCTTACCTGTAGGTTAAAGAGTTTGTAAAACACAAGATCACAATAGACTGAACAAGATGGAAAAAAATTACCAATAACAGCCATTAACATCAAATAAAACTACACTACAAATTGAAACATCCATACAATTAAAATACAACATAGAATAAATAACACAGACTAGAATAACATTCAAACTACCAAATACAAATGCATCACTTTCTCCAACACCACCCCAGATAATAACCAACACAATATTTATTTATTTCAGGTACTTGTATAGCGCCGTCAATTTACATATAAATTGTACATTCACATCAGTCCCTGCCCTCAAGGAGCTTAGAATCTAAGGTCCCTAACTCACATTTCATACATATATACTAGGGACAATTTAGGCAGGATCCAATTAACCTACCAGCATGTCTTTGGAGTGTGCGAGGAAACCGGAGTACCCGGAGGAAACCCACGCAGAACATGCAAACTCCAAGCAGGTAGTATAGTGGTTGGGATTCAAACCAGTGACTCTTTTTACTGCAATACCAAGATAATATAAAAACACAAAATCCTGATCATAAACAACCAGAATTTGTTTTGATTATTAATTTTCAAACAAATTCCTACTTTTCAGAACAATTCGAATTTGGATCAGGTCAAAAAATTAATCCTGTGTGAAGAATCCCCTTGCCAAAATTGGAAAAAAAAACGGCGTGGAGTTGGCCCCAACATCCATAACAGACCCTTATCAGAGCATGCAACCTTACAGGTCAGGAGGGGGAGACAAATTAACAAAGGCCTCATCCCCACAACCATGGCTGGTCTGCGGGCTTATCGGCATCTGTAAGTCCCTGTTAACAAGGGGCCCCCAGATCCCAGCCCCTCCCATGTGAATGAATATTGACACAAAAAAAAAAGTGTCAAAAAGTAATAGTTTCTGACAATTCCTTTATTAAAAAAAAAAAGTGTCCCTTGATGAAAATCCATCGTCAATCACTGTGTCCCCAGAAAAAAATAATGCTACAGCTGACATGGAGGCCTACTGCAGGCTCCTCCGTTTGACAGCGCTTGTATAGAGAAGGGCGAGGCCTCCCGTCAATGTCACCTGGTTGCGTCTGTTATGGATTTTGAGGGGGAACCCACAGAATTTTTCTTTTGGCGTGGGGTCCCCCTTAAAATTCAAATGAGACTTGAGTAGGCGAGTTTAACATGCCTGCAAATTCCACACACCAAGCAAAATTTTCTGCGGCCACAACACAAAAGGTGGGCGGTCAGGAGGCAGTAAAACTGCTCGATTTACCACCCCTAGCTAAACCGTGTGAAAGAGGCCTTAGACCCCTGTCACACTGGAGGAGCCTGTAAAGCACCTGAAAATGCCACATCTGCAATCCCAGTATGCTTTCACACCGAGACACTGCGCCGACAGGATGCCAAAAAAAGTCCTGCAAGCAGCATCTTTGAGGCGCTACACCTCTCCTAAAGCGCCCCTGCCCATTGAAATCAATGGGAAGCGCCTGCAAATCGCCTTGGCAGCAGCGATTTACGGGCGCACTTAACCCTTCATTCGGCTGCTAGCGGGGAATAAAAGCATCTGAAAAGTGCCTTAGCGCCTCTAAGATGACTCTCACATTGTTAGTGTGAAAGGGCTCTTTATATTCATATCAGGGAAGGAACGTTAAGTAACAAGTTACCTGGAAGGAAATGAATAGGACGTTCCATTCTTCCTCCCACATTTGTTCTATGGACGACATAGCTACAACTGTAGCGACCAGAACAGCAGCAAGGAAAGCCTGAAAAACAGAAGAAAAACACTTTTAGGCTGGGACATGCCAGACATTGCATGTGATTCGCATGGCATTGCTGTGCAGATCACATGCAATGTCTGCGTGATGCAAATTCAACCAAAACTGCATGGCTGAATTTGCATCGCATTCGGACCAAACTTGTGCAGGACATTTTTTTGGTCTGCACCAGAATCGGATCGCATGGGTGTTCACACCCATGCGACCTGATTCCTGTCTGAATTGACAGTTCGCACTGCGATCTGCAAACCGATCTGGGGGGGTGTCCTTAACTTTGTTTTGACACCAGCAGCAGTTGCAGAGGGCAGTGTTAAAGGGTCACTAAAGCAAAAAAACATTTTTTTTGCTGAAATGACTGTTTATTGGGTATAGAGACATAAAAGTTAACTGATTCCTTTTAAAAATTATTAAAAATTGAATTTAATCAATCATATAATGTGCCTCTAGTTTCACTTTCGGCTTTAAAGGTACATACATGAAGTTCCGGGTGAGAGGTGAGTCGGGAAGACTCACAGAACAAAAACAAACAAATCCAGGGCAGTGTTTTGTTTTTAAAATGAATCTGATTGGTTCTGAGGAGTTTTAGACACACAGTAATGACAGCTTAGACCACCGTGAGAAAGCTCCCAGTACCATGGTTATAAGGAAACAGGCAACCAGGAAGTGTGGAGATCACAGCAGAATTACAGCTACTTCAAAGCAAAAACGAACAATAAGGACATGAAACCAGGACTGCAGTAAGGTAAAGGAAGCTATTTAGCTAAAAAAAAAATTTCCTTTAGTGACCCTTTAACTGCCTGCGAGTCAGGTGCAATGCGGGAACTCGCACTGGATTTGCAGGGTTTCCCGCATTGCACCAGTGTGATCCGAGCCTAAAAGGAGTTAGTCCACATAAACTAGACATTTTGATCATAGCCTGGAGGGTCCCTGGGCTTCTTAGGACTTGCATGCGCTTTAGGTGCGGAGAGTTTTAGGTACATTTTAGGCTCATTTCTGGTGATGTTTTGCTCCCCAAAACATCAATAGTGATGAAAACCTGACGCCCTAACCTTTCTCCACTGGGTACAAAAGCAAAAAGTTGGGATGGGTTTTAAAGAATTTTAAACTCTTTCAATTTGTACTAAAAGGTCCAATTTAAGAAGAAAATGCAACTACATGTTTCTATCACAAGCATGTATCCATGTTGCATTAGACCAGTGATGGGGAACCTTGGCACTCCAGATGTTTTGGAACTACATTTCCCATGATGGTCAACTACACTGCAGAGTGCATGAGCATCATGGGAAATGTAGTTCCAAAACATCTGGGGTGCCAAGGTTCCCCATCACTGCATTAGACTATATGGCACTTGATGGACAAAGTGTGCGGATCACCACACCTGTATGAGCTTGTTGGACATCTTATACCAAATCACGGCCATGACCTTGTGGCCATAACAGCTTCTTCTCTTCTGGGAAGACTTTCTACAAGATAATGGAAGGGTGTCTAGAAAATGAGTGCCCATTCAGACAAAAGAACTATTGTGAGGTTGGATACCGATGTTGAATGAGAAGACCTAGCTCTCAATCAGTTTTCCAATTCATCCCAAAGATGTTCAGAAGGGTTTGAGGTCAGAGTTCTGTACAGGAAAACAAGTTCCTCCACACCAAACACATCAACCATGTATTTATGGAGCTGGTTTTGTACACGGGGGAACAGTCATGCTGCAACAGAAATAACCTTCCCCAAACGGCAAGACTGGAAGTTGTGCAATTGTATGAAATGGCTTTGTATGCTGTAGCATTACCAGAACCCTTCCCTAGAAACTCTAGAACTCATTTGGAGGAGGTCCACAAACTTTTGGCTACATAGTGTATCAATAGAAAAATTACAATTCCCTCCAGGCCTATGTAGTCACCTTGTGAAGCCAGTGTATGTTCATTTGCTGTCCCACAGCGATGTGGCATAGTGCTAATATCTGCAAAAAAAACCAAAAATAAAATACATTAAAAATAAAGAGCGAAACGACAAATGGCAAGTTAATGCAGAACTGAAATCTGCTAGAACCATAAAATCATTACACAAAATTCCTCCTAAATATGAAAATCGGAGGATTATTTGGAAAAAAAAAAAATACACCCTATACAGCAGGCGTGTCCAAAGTCCGGCCCGAGTGGCTAATTGCAGCCCACATTCCAGTTTAATATGGCCCCCTGGCCATTTGTATATATATCTTTTGTGGCTCCCAGGGCCACAAACGATATGTATCGTATGTATTGGCTCTGCCTCGGAGGGGGCGGTACGAGTACCGCCAGAGTACATAAAGGAGAATTTCCTGTTTACTCGGCGGCATCTGTAATAGGAAGTCCCGTCTCCTGGGCTGCTATTGGAGGACTGTTCTGTCTATCATGAGAGGCCACCAAGTAAACAGGAGATTCTCTTGTATGTTATCTGGCGCTCGTCCCGCCCACCTCCCTGTCCCTTCCGATACTGCAGATGGGCATCAATAAGGCTGCACTGATGGCAATGGTGAGATAATACACCCAAGCTCATCTCTTCACCACACACAGCCTCAAAGGCAAGAGAATTCTTGTTGGGCAGTGTATTCGTGCTCGGTCGAACACACTTAGACCAAATTTGAATGGTGGGCAAAATGGTCGGCTCTCATGCGTGTTCACTTCATCAAATCTGGCCCTCTTTTGAACACCCCTGCTGTACAGTTTAAGCTGAGCATACAATGAATAAGCATATACAGGCAGCTGAAGTTGCATGTGGATCTCAACTAATCTTTCTATAAAGGCTGATCTTCTCTTCCTATGAAAAATAAATAAAGAACCCGCGCTATGGTAACATATATATCAATATAAGTGTATATTAGGGCTGCTGCTAGAATGCAAGTTGATGACCCCAGGTAAATGATGTGAATAAATAATTTAAACTCAGCGCTGCTCCTATAAAATTACTAACATACATAAATCTGTCTCACCATATAGAAATATAAAGTACTCAGTGCTAATATTGTGCAAAAAATACAATCACCAAGTCCATTAAATGTGGTATACTGGTGTAGCATTATCCCCGGAGGAGCTGCTGGTTGTTTTGGGTGGCACATTTACCTCATGGCTCCCCCGAATTCCTAGGGGTGGATGATGCGTATTGCATTTGGTAGAAGTAAAGGAATGTCCGCAACAGGTGTTCTTTGCTGTGCTCTTTATTACCCAGACAGGTAAAAACAATAAAACTTGTGGTGAGGAAAGTAAAGTTGAAGAATGTAGAATAGCAGATTCAGGCGTGATAATAGGAAACAGTCCTGCTCCCAAACGTACCACTTCTCTGCGCCACTCCTGCCTGAGTGGGTTTAGTGTACCCGGACAGGCCTCTCTCACTGACCTGGCAGCCGGAGTATCACTCGGACATTTGTAGGATAAAGTCCCTGTCACGGACCCTCCTTGGTGAACTTGAGGAAAAGTCTCTGTCACAGACCTTCCTTGGTAAACCTCAGAAAGATACCTCTGCCACAGGCCCTCTCTGGATTGTAATCATGGAGATAGTCCTCAGATGAATTACGCCTGGATCTCCTTCAACTTGTCGCCCAGGTACCGACAGAGGTGATCAATCCCTCAGTGTCCGGCTACCTTGATCCCCGGTGGTTTGTCGAGGCCCTTTTGGATCGCCAGTCTCTCAATGGTGCTCCTCCGATGGACTCCCCACCGAACAGCAGTACAGCTTGGGATCCTCAAAGGTGGGAGCCCAGTCACTCACTGGGTCCCCATCGCTGCTCAGATGCTCCAGGCCAACATGGCCCCGGAACCAGGGACACCGACAGGCACGCATGCCCCAGCCAGATAGGCCATAACGCCGGGGCGCCGTGATGTGGTCACCCTAAAAGGTGGGTGCCACACTCGAAGAAGAAGACCCAGAACCAATGGCGTCTGCCTCATAAATACCCCTCCCAGTATGCACAGCGAGGTCAAACCCTCCTGATTGGCTGCTGGGAAAGAGCACCCAAACCTTTACTCCACTGCTGCCACCTGCAGCACCGGGAAGAACACCCCAGTACAACAGAATAGCCCACAGCACAGCCCAGCTGAGACAGACTCTGTTTTGCACTTAATCTGGATCAGAGTTTAACTACACTCTGATCTACCTCTAAATTTAACTAGCAACGGTACCATGAAGTACACAGGCGCTACACTGGGCTGGTGATAAATTGAAAAATATTCTCAGGTGGTCAAATCGTGCTCCCCATCCTGGGTCCCCACTCACGGGAAAGATGTTTAAAATGCGCCTGTAACAGTATAGCGTCTCCCATCCACATAGAAGTGTGTCTGTATTAGTGTCTCCTTCCGGCTCGTCGGTCTGCCCTGTTAGGGGCAGTGCAAGACTTGCTAAGTTGCAGGGTAATTTTACCCATTCCACAGGATGAGAGGTTTTAGGGTTTTTATGCAAATCCGTTTGTGGTCCCGAAGAAGGACGGGGTCCGTGCAATTTTGCACCTCAAAGCCCTAAATGCCTTTGTGAGAGTATGGAAGTTCCGCATGGAATCCATTCGCTCGGCGGTGGCTGCGCTCCTTTCGGGGGGACTTTCTGGCGTCCTTGGACATCAAGGATGCATACTTGCATGTCCCAATTTGCGCAAATAACCTCATCATGTCCGAATAAAAACGTATTGATTTTACTTCACTGTACTCCTACTACTATGGTTACTCACTGCCATTAAAGTCCTGTTGGGGCCCTATAGTTCTGTGCACATTTGTATCTATGGATGTGGCAGTCTTCGGACTTTTACAACACTGCGCTATTTACATTCATACATCAGTATTGTGCACAAGTACCCTTTAGGTACTGTAAACTGTAAACCTGTTTGAAGTCAGTCGATACAGATAGTGGACATTTTGTGCATCCAAAGTTGCAATAACATGTTTGCCAATGAGAAGCCAGCGGTTGAGGTTTGTAGCCAGTTATTCAAGAACCAGAAAATATATTTTTTTCTTTTTTTTTTAAACATTGACCTTTAAATAATCTTCCCACTAGCATAGCTTAAAGCTCATGCAATCTCCCTATATGATCCCTCCATTATCCCATGAATATTTAAAAGCTTGTTGATGGATCACAGTAATAAAAAAAAAACGCGTTTAGCGAATGTTTAATCCCAGCCCACCGATAAAGCTCTAGGAGCAAATAAAGCGGCATAATTACAGCAGTACGTTTGTTAAATGTTGGCCGCATACAAACCAAACAACATTGAGAGGACACAAAAAGGTGACCGATGCAAATAACAAAATGTAATTAAGAATAAACTACACAGGCGCTACATAGCCTTTTCAAAAGGGAAGCGGGCAAATATGAACAAAGCTGCTCTGTCATTTGGCACGACCTTTCCCAACGTCAGCCATTGAGTACATTTTGTACCCAGTTGCTCTCTGGTCAGGCCTAATTCCCTCTCTAAACGTCAAGTGAAAAATAACCCAATAGATTTTTTTGAAACCCCTAACCACTTGACCTTCAGGAGGATTTACCCCCCCCCCCCCTTCATGAGCAGGCAATTTTTTTGAAAAACGGGAAATCTGCGTTACTTTAACTGACATTCGCATTAACGTGCGACACTGTACCCAAATAAAATGTACATCATTTTTTTCTCACTAATGGAGCTCTCTTTTGGTGGCATTTGTTCACCACTTTTTTTTTTTTGGGCTATAAATACTTTTGAGAAAAAAAAAAAATTCTGCTATACAGTAAAACATATACAATAAAAAATGTTTTTGAAAAAAAAAAATGTTTCTTCATCATTTTAGGCCAGTTTGTATTCTGCTACATTACAGCGTATATTGATTTGTCTGCGCGAACGTTAGAGCATCTACAAACTATGGTATATATTTACAGAATTATTTTTTGTATACTAGTAGTGGCAGCGATCAGCATATTATAGCAGGAATGCGATATTGTGGCGGACAGACTTTTGTGATCACCAATACAGTGATCTGTGCTAGAAATATGTCACTGTACTGACAATGGCCGGGAAGGGGTTAAAAATCTAGGTTGATCAAAGGGTTAACTGTTTGCCTAGCCAGTGTTTGTGTGTACTGTGTTAGGTGCTGTTACTATGGGAAGAGATGGATTTTATTCCCCGATTTGCAGGAACACAAAATCCACCCCTTCCCCCTGTCAGAAAGAAGATCTGCCTTGTTTACACACAGGCAGATCTCCATTCTGTGTGTTTTGGGTTGACAGACAGAAAGACTCGACGCTGCCCCCGGCGCCACTGGATTTGATTCACAGCAGCGGGAGTCAATGGCTGCGCTGCGATCAATCTATCCAATCAGGACACGAGACACCGGCTGGGCCTGGTGTGCTCGTTGCAGTCGTGGGAATTACAGGGCTCAGGTAAGTATAAGGGGGGCTTGGGGCGCTGCTGCAGCACAGGAGGTTTTTCACCTTTATGCCTAAAATGCATTAAGCTGAAAAACGGCGAGGGTTTACCATCTTTAAAGGATGCCGATCTTTAGCAAAAATGCTACTGCTCCTAAACACTTTGGAAAATGCTCCCAAATACTGCAAAAACGCTGGCGAAAAATGCTAAATATTATAAGTGTTTTTTTACCCAGCATTTTTTCAGCAGTTTGAGTGTCTAGTGTGCATGAGGCCTTAAGTGAAAAGGGTATTGCACCATTAGAAGTTTCCCCTTTTCTATGTTTTTTGTGATGGGACTATTTTCATTGCTTCAGAATGAGGAGGATTAAAATTGAGTTCCACCCATTTAAAAGTCAGCAGCTACAAAAAGTGTAGCTGCTGACTTAATAAAATCAGACACTCACCTGCAAACCGGGTCCAGCAATGCGGGTGAACGAAGCTCCGCTCCTCTCCCCCTTCCTCTCTGCGGAGCCGGCACCATAACTGTGGGTGCCTGCGCGAGCCATGATGCGTGCCGTGAATGGCCGGGCAACCTTCTGGGACCTGTGACGTGTCCCAGAATATTGGGGGGAGAGGTGATCTTCCTTCTGGTGCCGCAGAGCCCCGGGAGGAAGTGGGAGCAAAGAAAATGACATGCCAAATGTAGCATGTCAGGGGGTCACCATCACTTAAAGCGGAAGTTCCATTTTTTGGGTGGAACTCCGCTTTGAGGATGTAGTCACACTGACCATACACGCGTGTAGTTCCCTGCTCCTGTTGGGTAGGCGCCATTTGTAAATTTAAGGTTTCTGAGCTGTAGTTTAGCTCAGAATGATTATGTCAAATTGTTGGTTTCTGTTCCAGTTCCGCTGCGTCGCACATTTTCCACTTGTGGGTATTGCTGTCACCACAGGTCAAGGTTGGAAACGCAGTGGATTGGGTGCATTGAGTATTTTTCCCCAGAAGCAGCTCAATGGGTGTGGTCCCCACCACTGTGCATTCTGGGAGAGGGTACTTAAGGGACAGACACTGTTTTGGCGGGGTCTTCCGATCCCAGTGGCCCTCCTGGCCTCAGGGATGCAGGGATGCGCTAGCAGTTTTTTCCCGGCCTCAGGGCCTGCTGGCCCGAGGCTCCACTACTGAGAATAGGCCCAGGAGTTTCTGGGGTCTACTGGTCCAGGGATGGTCCTGTGCTGTCATGCCTGCGGGAAGAAGCCGAACAATTGGGGATTCAATTGGAGGACACATCCTGGCCAATCTACCTCACAGTGCTGCCGGGTGGCTGAAAGATCTTGGTACTGTATAGCTGTGCTTTTGGAACTTTTGCAAAGTGTGTGTGGTTACATGGTCCTGTGGCAGAGGACTGTGCAACGACTCGTTTACACTCATCAAGTCTGTGGCAGAGACTTCTGAACGAGCTTCGCACCAGCTGCTAGGTCAGTGAGAGAGGCCTATCCGATGGTTGCTGAATCCAGTGTGGAAACGGTTTGTCCTCTGGATCCAAGACCGAACCGTGATCCGCAAAGCAAGGTACCTGAATCTCCCCTAACTCTCCATCCCTCTGTCTGAGTTTGTTTAATAAAACCTTGGAAGAAAAGAGACCAAGTGTTGGTGCAGACATTTGTGAATAACTCTTCAAGGAGGACCCCTAAGTCGAACATGGTAAGGCAACGGCAGGCACAAATTCAAACCAGCAGCTCCTATGGGGGTAGTGCTACACGCGTATATTGATCTCTTTATGCTGCAAGGTTCTACAATCTAGCGAGTTTTCATCTGTAGGCGTTGTTGATGATCCTTTCATAGTAATTATTGGAACGAAGTCTTAATATTGGAGATCGCTGGATTTTTTCCCCTCTTTTTGATTATAAACAGTGGAAGGTCTAATCTGTATTCTAGCTGTAGCGCACCTTTACTTTCAGAAAGGACGCTATGTTAAATTTAGTGGGGAATGAGAGAGTTATCTTGCTCTCATTCTGGAATTTGTTAAATTTGGCTGTCGCCAAATCTGGATTGTTCTGCGGGTCAGTCTGCGTTCCAGGGATGCAGTTTAATCCCTGGGCGGCAGGTGGCGCCAGAGAGGTCCAGGCGGAGCCGCTTCTTCCCAGCAGCCAATTAGAGGAGTTTTCCCTCGCGGGGCATGCTGGGGAGGGGTATTTCTGTGGCGGAGGGCGTTGTTCTGAGTTCTGCGCGGGTTCCTGGTGCGGCACCCACCTTTAGGGTGTGCGCACGTCACGGGCCCCACCACTATGGCCTACCTGGCCTGGGGTCGCGTGCTACGCAGAGTTCCTGACTCTGGGCCCTCCTGGCCTGGAGCAACTGATGCTACCATGGGGCCCCAGTGACTTACTGGGTCCCCACTTCTACTGAGAAGATCCCAAGCTGCATGCTGTTCGATGGGGGATCGGCATGAGGAGAACCCGGAGGCAGGTGATCCAAGAGGGCTTGAACGAACCATCGGGATCTGGTGACCGGGCATTGACAGGTACACTTACACTGTCAACCGGTGACCCCAACGCGATTTACTGGGAGGATTCGCTCTACTGTTCAATTTAATCTTGCACTAGGCCTGTGGCAGAGGTCTCAACATTTAATCAGAGCCAGGTCTGTGGCAGAGACTTGTTCCTCCCAGAAACCTCAAGTGACGCTCCGGCTGCCAGGCCTGTGGCAGGGGTCTGTCCAGGGGCACTTCACCCACTCTGGCTGGAGTGGCGACGTACTGATATAATTACAGAAGGCAGGACTGCTTTCTTTATCCAAAGCCTGATACTGCGAAGTTACGCTATTTTCATCAATCTATCCTGTCTACCTCCAGTTGATGTGTTGGTCGTGTTTGACCTGGAAAATAAAGCATTCAGAAAACCTCATCTACAGATTGGATATTCGATTACTGCTCTACTCACTACCTTCACCCCTAGACACTACATAGAGGTAACTTAATACGCCGATCCCAAATCAATCAGCGGCTCCTGAGGGGGTAGCGCTACATAGCACTGCAGTTTTTTGCTCAATGTTTGAAAAGCTACATATATTGCCCTTCCTTCATGCTGCCTAAAAAGTATATTGTGAACCAGGGCTCGACAAATCCCGGTCGCCAGGGCGACTAGAAATAGCGTCCTGGCGACTTGGCTTGGAAGGTGGGCTGGCACCATCTGGTGGTGAGTCGTTGGTATTACAAGTTATTACCACCAGATGTGTGAGCTGGCGCCATCTGGTGGTGGCCGTTGGTATTACAAGTTAAGCATTACAAGTTAAACAGCAATTCTAATGTCATTTTTCAAGATTTTCACTGACATCTTCTTCCCTCTAATTAGAACCCCCAAACATTATATATATTTTTTATCCTAACACCCTAGAGAATAAAATGGCGATCGTTGCAATACATAAGCTGTGGAGGATACTTGAGAAACATTGCTGTAGGACACTCCTAGTCTCCAATCACAGAGACCCCAGACCCCATTCCGTGTGAAGTGACTTACCAAGAGTCCTGTAATATAAGTAAATCCCGCAGCAGTAGTGACAAGGATTGGAATGGACCAGTCATCCCAGTGTCCTGTTCTATTATATAAAAACCTGTAAAACAAGATGATTACATTTAATAAAAACATTTTAAATGTTTGCACATGCATTTTGTGTATGAAGTCTTTTTATAAATATTACAGTAATTACAAGGTACAGTGAAGGAAAATATTTGATCCCCTGTGGATTTTGATCATTTGTCAGTGGGCAAACGTACAGTCTATAATTTTAAGGGTCGGTTTTACAAGTGCCAGGACAAAAAAAAAGCCATGCATTTCAAAAAAGTTATGAATCGATTTCAGTGTTAATGAGTGAAATAAGTATTTGACCCCTTCGGAAAAAAAACGGACTTGGTACTTTGGTGGCAAAACAATCACAGGGGTCAGACGTTTGTAATTGGCCACCAGGTTTGCACACATCTCAGGAGGGATTTTGTCCCACTCCTCTTTACAGATCCTCTCCAAGTCATTAAGGTTTTCGGCCGAGGACTGGCAACTCAAAACTTCAGCTCTCTCCATATATTTTCTATGGGATTAGGGTCTGGAGACTGTCTAGGCCACTCCAAAACCCTAATGTGCTTCTTCTTGAGTCACTCCTTTTTTGCCTTGGCCGTGTGTTTTGAGTCATTGTCATGCTGGAATACCCATCCATGACCCATTTTCAATGCCCTGGCTAAGGGAAGGAGGTTTTCACCCAAGATGTCCCTTAGCAGAAATACACCCCCAAACCATGTTTCCACCTACATGTTTAATGGGGGGGGGGGGGGGGGTGATGTTCTTGGGGTCATAGGCAGCTTTCCTCCTCCCCCAAACACAGCGAGTTGAGTTGATGAGCACCCCTGGGATAGCAGCCATGCCACTTCCATCCATACAAGACACTTAAAAGGTTAGTAAATATGATGTTAAAGGGGGGTTTAGAGGGGTTCTGGAGTCTGAGTATCCCATAAAACTTTCCTACATCCTATCCAAACCCCCCCCCCCCCCAAATGTTATATATATATATATATTTTCTCATTACATATGCATACACACCCCCTAGACTGATCCTTGTGTCAGCGTGTGTGCTGGCAGCCACTGCACCGGAGGAACCTAGGTCATCATTATCTGTGCTTGTGAACTACAATAACCAGTGGACCAATTAGAATAACGCTACACTATACAAAATGTAGTTAAATAATTTTTTACACTTTAAAAACTATGCATAAGTACAAGGTTTTCAAATGTTTAATATATGCATTGCACATAAACCTATACGTACACAAACACACACCTAGAAACCTACCAATGTATATAAATGACCAGGATAGGAGGATAGAGTTGATTTAGTCGCACTTTAATAAAATGAGGGGTCACAGCAATATGCTGGACCGACATGGGCTGGCTCAAAGGGGAGATGGTTTGTTCCTCCCCCTCCCCTTCTCTCTCTTTATCTCTCTAGGTTGCCGCTGTTTTCCTGGGGCAGGACCGGCCAGGGATTGGTTCAGACAGCGAAGCAGCCGATTGGATGATTCATGCGGACGAGAGGCTATTTATAGGTCTGGGTGAGGTGACCGCTCAGACCGTCTTCCGACGCGCAGCAACGAGCAGCGTCACCTCTCCCTCAACATGGATTCCTCCAGCGGCTGTGTGGAGCTCCTCTGCAGGTTACTAGAGAGGGCGGAGAGCAGAGGAGGGGAGGATTGGTTGAGGCGGTGTCTGGCTGAAGAGGGCGGCTCAGCTTCGCCAGCACCTATCCCAGAGGTGAAAGCGGTCGGGGGCGGCACCAGGAAACCACCTGTCAGAAAGAACAAAAAACAAAAAACGAGTGCTTCTCTGCAGCCTACAAGCCAGGAGGGAGCTGCTATACAGGGTGCCTCTTGCCAGCAAGTGGGCAGCGCTACTCCCCCTCCTGCGGGGGGTTCGAGTGGGCATATGGTTCCTGTTGGTGAGAATCTTTCAGTAACTCAATTTTCAAAGTTTTCAGTTTTGGTGGATTCATTATCTGGAGTGTTACAACAGTTTAAGGGGGCACATGGTAGTGGTGCAGATATGAGTGGTGTCACACAGGGGGCACGGATGTCCGGTGCAGGGGGTAATGTACTAAGGAATGATGGTGATATTTCATGTACTCAGCCTGCTGGTGCTACACAAAGAATGCAAGACTCATTGTATGAAGGGCACAGATGGCTGTTACAGGACAGGTAGCTTATGGTAGTAATGATGTTAATTATGCTAATATGCAAGATGATATCGGTGCGGTGTGGCAAGAGACAAGTGACCCCGCAATGCAGGTCAAGGACACATTTGTCCCATTCCAGTTTATTTCAACCTATGTGTGTTACCCTATATTACCAATTAGACCTTCTGCTGTGACGGTCGGTGAATCCTCATTTAAAGAGCCCCTCCCATGCGCTTTGTCCCCGCTGGGCTTTCATTTATCAAAAGCAGTGAAAGACAAAATATGGAGGGGCGAGTACCTTGATATTTTGTCATTGTTGCCAGCTTCTAAGGAGTTTCTGGCTAAATCAGACAGACAAACGGGGGATAGAGCAGAAGAGGATAGGAGGAGGGCGATTGCCAAGACCTTTCAGAATTGGTTAAGGCTTTCTGTATATATGCAGCGGTCATGGGGAAACGTTTTCCTGGGAAGTGTTCCGGGCTATTTCAACACCTGGACATAATCGCCGAGGCCTTTCGCCATTTTGGCGGCTCGGCATGGTTTACTTATGACGAGAATTTCCATCAAAAAATTAGCGGTCCATCCCTCTTTGCACTGGGGGTCAAAAGACGTGGGCTTATGGCTTAACTTGATGCTACCAAAGCCACAGTTTACCCCCCGACCTCAGCCCATTGTGTAGGGCACATTTCGCAAAGGGTTTTGTTTCGCATTTAACGAGGGACAGTGTAAATTTTTGTCAAACTGCAGATTTAAACATGAATGCTCATACTGCAGTGGTACCCATGCGGCGAGCAGATGCTTTCGCAAAGCCGCCGCAAGCACTTTTCAGTCAGCATCCAGCCCCCTGGAGAAAGGCCCCGACGCCGGCAAGCTTGGAAAAATGCGCCCATGGCTAGAGCGCTATCCCGATCGCAGGATGGCAGCTCTGCTAACTGAAGGGTCTACGGATAGATTTTTGGTACCCACTTTTAAGGGTCCGGGGTGTACAATGGTACGAAATTTATTATCCACAGTTACACATTCTTGCATAGTCCAAGACAAGATTTCTAAAGGGCTTTTGGATGGCAGAGTTGCCGGCCCCTTTTCTGACCCTCCGTTTTCAGATTTTCATGTATCTCCCCTAGGCATTGTGCCTAAAAAAGAAGTCGGCAGTTTTAGAATGATCCATCATCTCTCTTATGCCCCGAAATTTTCTTTGAATGATGAGGTCGCTAATGTCGATGCACCGGTATGTTATTCCTCGTTTGACGAAGCTCTAGTCCTGCTAAGGCGGGCAGGCCAAGGGTCGCTGCTGGCCAAGGCCGACATTAAGTCTGCTTTTCGCCTCCTCCCAGTGCACCCGCAAGGATTCAACTCCCTTGGTTTCCATTTCATGGGGCAATTTTATTTTGACAAGTGCATGCCCATGGGCTTTTCTCTTTCATGTTATTATTTCGAAGCCTTTTCTTCTTTTTTGCATTGGGTAGTGTCAAAGGTTATACCCCAGAGTTTCGTCCTACACTACTTGGACGATTTCTTGTTTATTGGCCCGGCGGTGTCGTCAGTATGCATGGAATCTCTTCAGGTGTTTTCTAAATCTGTAAGAAGTTCGGAGTTCCTCTTGCACATGAGAAAACCGTTCAACCTGCAGCTTCCATCAAATTTCTTGGTATTACCATTGACGCTCAGAAGATGGAATTTAGGTTGCCAGAGCAAAAAGTACAAAGGGTGTCCTTGCTGATTGCAGATTTTTTAGCTAGGAAGAAAGTTTTGCTGAAAGAAGCCCAGTCCTTGCTGGGGCTATTCGCATTTGTGGCCAGAATCATTCCCATGGCTAGGGTTTTTTCACATAGATTTTCTTTAGCCCTCTGAGGTTTCAAGAGCCCTCATTCGCATGTGCGTATTTCCAAAAGCATCAAGGAGGATTTAAAAATGTGGGATTCTTTAAGTAACTTTAACGGTACATCAGCTTGGCAACTAGATTTCGTAGATAGCATGCAATTGGAATTCTTCACGGACGCGTCAGGGTCTTTCGGCTTCGGGGCCTTTTTGAATGGTCATTGGTGTGATAGCAAATGGCATGCGGATTGGCAGCAGAAGGAAATTCTGCAGAACCTGGTCCTTCTGGAGTTATTCCTTGTCATTGTCGCTGTTGTGATTATGGAAGGACACCTTTGTGAACCGAGAATTTTAGTCCACACGGACAATAAAGGTGTACTTTTTGCCATTAACACTCTATCTTCAAAGTCTGAACCAGCTATTAAACCGTTACTTTTCTTGGTACTACATTGCATGCGCTTTAACATCTGGTTGAAAGCTGAACACATAGCGGGAAAAGTGAAAAATATATCTGACGCTTTATCTCGTTCACAGTTCAGCAAGTTCGGGGATTTGGCCCTGTCAGCGGATCTACATGGCACCCCTTGCCCAGATTTCCTCTGGGGCTTAATTTGGGACTGATCTTCACTAACCTCAAGGCCTCTATCAGAGAAGACGTGGATGGACTATAGGCACTCTTGGAGCAAGTGGTGCTCTGTCAGAAGGCGGGTTTGGATTCTTTTTTCGTTACTTCCTACGTTGCATTATCCTTTCTGTCTTATCTTATTTAATTTCAGCTTAGCCCGTCTTCTATTAGTAGAATTCTCGCAGGTGTCTCTTTTAAAAATTTGCGGGTCTCCCCGCTTTGACTTCATTTTTTCAAGTCTCCCAGGTCCTTAAAGGTCTTAGGAGAGCTAATCCTTCGGTGGACAAAAGGCGTCCGATATCCATCTCTTTGTTGGGTGACCTTCTTGGAGTTTTGCGAGAGGTTTGTTTTTCCGAATTTGAGTCTCTTCTTTTCAGAGCCGCATTCACGGTAGCCTTTTTTGGTGCCCTTAGGCTAGGTGAATTTACAGCAGCAAATAAACGGTCATTGTCCTTTCTACGTTTTTCGCATGTCCGTATGGAAGGGGGTTCACTCTACCTTTTCATGTGTAGATCCAAGACATCACAGGATGGTAGTGGTCGTTGGTTCCGTTTGTCTAGCTCTCCAAATAGTGCCATTTGCCCGGTTCTTCATGTTTCAAATTATGTTTCTGCTAGGCCTTTGTCTGGCGAATCATTCTTTATTCATGAAGATTTATCCTCCCTAACAAGGTATCAGTTTTCAGCTGTCTTGGCCGCCTGTCTGAAACGTCTGAACCTTTCCGGCTTCCGTTTCTCATCTCATTCGTTCAGAATCGGGGCGGCCACTACTGCTGACTCCCTTGGGTTTTCTGAGAAAAAGGTAAAGAGTATAGGTCGTTGGGGCAGTGACAGATACAAAATCTATGTCTGCCCTAGTCTAACCCCTTAAATTTCTTTTTCAGATCAACTCAGGACAGTCGTGTGGATAGTAGGTCACTCCTACATCTGGGCTGCCAGGCATGCTGGATCCAGATCCTACTCTACTACCTTAGGTCTGGATACCGTTTTTTTTATGATTTTTTGGTCTGGAGTCAGGGGTATGCGTTGGCGCAATATAATAGAACATCTATCTTATTTATCCAGTATATGGCCTTCCCCTCAAGTGATAGTCATACACGCCAGAGCTAATGACCTGGGAAAATTTAGCACTTGGGATTTGCTGTGCGAGATGAAAAGAGACCTGCACTCTATAACCCAGATGTATCCGGGGGTAGTATTAGCATATTCCAAGATGGTCCCCAGGCTTCTATGGTCCCCTTAGGGCAGCCTTTTTTATGTGGATAGGATCCGCAGGCGCCTGAATAGGACGATACATAGTTTCATATCCTCTATTGGTGGGTTTTCTTTTCGCCATACAGAGTTGGAAGTTTTTTTGCCAGGTTTATTTAGGAAAGATAAAGTTCACTTATCATTGATAGGTTTGGATATCTTTAATATGGGCCTCCAGAGTCTAATTCAATCGGCCACAGTGGTGGGGGGGCCCCAGCCGGTAGCTCTGCTGCTGGCTGGGGCCGGTGGGGAGTAGTCGTCCAGCTTCGGCTGGATGGACAGCATTTAATTTATAATAGTTTAGCCAAGATGGCTTATTTATTTGAAATTGTAACCCCCCATCCTGGTGGATGACACCGTGGCCAATTTTAATTCCAAAATGTAATAAAGGTGTTGTATTATATTGGTGTGTTGTCTTGTTTATGATATGTACCTTTGTGCTAGCCCATGAGGGGTCACAGCAATATGCTGGACCGACATGGGCTGGCTCAAAGGGGAGATGGTTTGTTCCTCCCCCTCCCCTTCTCTCTCTTCATCTCTCTAGGTTGCCGCTGTTTTCCCGGGGCAGGACTGGCCAGGGATTGGTTCAGACAGCGAAGCAGCTGATTGGAGGCCAACGACCGCGCAGACGAGAGGCTATTTATAGGTCTGGGTGAGGTGACAGCTCAGACCGTCTTCCGACGCGCAGCAACGGCCACCCGCCCCCCCTCCTTTTCTCTTTTTGCTCAAGTCATGATGTCATCCGAAGTGGGGAGTAGTCGTCCAGCTTCGGCTGGATGGACAGCATTTAATTTATAATAGTTTAGCCAAGATGGCTTATTTATTTATTTGAAATTGTAACCCCCCCATCCTGGTGGATGACACCGTGGCCAATTTTAATTCCAAAATTTAATAAAGGTGTTGTATTATATTGGTGTGTTGTCTTGTTTATGATATGTACCTTTGTGATAACAGAGCAGTCAGTTCTATGCCCATTACAGCTGGTGTCCTGACGGCATCACCATGATGAGCTCTCCCACTTGACATACAGAGTCGCTGGGTATCCATCAATCATGGGGTACAACTATTATGCAGCGTCTGAATATTAAAGAGGCCATCCATCTCATGGCCACCCATCTGGAACGAACGCCATCTCCGGCTAGTAACATCTCTGACATGATTCTACATCTCATTCTAATAGGAGCGCCACAAACTCAATTACAGAATCGCTCGAAAGCAAGACCCAGACATTGGAAGCAAGCTGACTTTCTGTCTCAGTTAAACCAGTTATAGGTAAAGGCCCTTCAATGCTATATTTCCTATTTTTAGGACTACATGGCAGATGATGAGCAGTCATGTGACCCATTCCAAGTGGCAGCTGACCATTCTAAAATGCTGCAGAAGACAGTGAGAAATCAAGTTGTGAATAACATTCCCTTATCTGTTAGAAAATGTAAGGTCACTGACATTGTATTTATTATACACAGTGAACAGCTGATTACAGACGTAAAGCAGAACTCTAGCTTCAAGTCTCCCCCCTACTCTTCCACCTTCCCTGAAGCTCCCTGGGAAGTTTTTCGCCGACATCCTTGCAATAGAGCAGGGTTTCTGAACCAGGGTTCCTACAAGAAGTTGCTGGGTGTTCCTTCGGGCAATTTTAACCATTCAGATAAGTTCCCACTGACATTCATCTTTTTAGCTACCTGTAAGGGAAGAATTCTTCCCAATGGCCACAGGTGTAAGGACCGGACCCCCCCCCCCCCCCCCCCCACTGACCACCAAACTAATGTATCATGTGCTATAGACATTGTTTCGCAGGGGATTTCCTTGAGATCGGAAAGTTATTGTAAGGGTTCCTCTGTATTGAAAAGGTTGGGCAAATCTGCAGTACACCGTCTTGGATCATGATATATCTTGCCTTGTAGCACACAAAGGACTGACTTCGTTTTTAATTATCGCACAGATGTTCAGTAATGGTTTTGCAGATTGGAGAAAAGAGTTGATGTACTCACCAGTTGAACTCATTGTAGTCATTGTGAACTTCCCACCAGAAATAAAACCAGGTGAGGGTGAGGAAGAAGGTGAAGGTGAGGATCGCAAACCATAGCAGTTCCCACTGTTGGCACAAAGAGATGACAATGAGCATGAGTGAAATGGACGGAAACAAGCGGCTTACCCCTACAGCCAGCAAGGCCTGAACAGATCATACTTGACTGTGGATATTTGATTGTCTTTAATAAATAGTCAACACTTCCAAATGTTTGGCATCATATTATACAGAAGTCATATGTCTTAGGCTCTTCACACATCCATCTCATCCTACAATCTCTGTACAATCAACATTACATTTACCAAAACTTTATGAGGACCTACCCTACCCTTTACAAGTGCCCTTGCACTAGATATGTGTTGGTCTCTATGTCCTGAGACTGAAAGTAAGGGGAAATCCAAAATGTACAGTTCACATATATCGTAGATGAGAATTTAAGAAAATCTACCAAAACACAGAAGAAAAAAAAAAAAAAAACTTGATGGGTTTCAACCATTTTCAAAGGTTATATAAAACATTAAAACAAGTTTTGGGTTTACACACACATTTAGCATGTAAAAATACCTGTAATAAAATAATAAATATATAATAAATCCGATGCTAGCAACTCACATCTAATTAAACGAAGCATGCCACTTTGCAGAATAAGTCTCCCATGTAGCTAGCTAGAAATTAAATTTTGTCATTGGGTGCTCCATGACCACACATTCTAATTCCGTGTTTCTCAACCTTTCCTAAGGAAGGTTCCGGGCGAGGATACGTGTACGCAGTGTGGAGAGAGAGATCTTATCAAGAACCTGCTTCACAGAAGGATTCTGGGAATTTTTGTGAGTTTATTTTCTCTGGTTGCTTTACTGGTGGATCGGTGACCCCTTGGAGGATCGCTTCAAAAGACAAGCTCCATCCCAACATATGTATGAACAGAGATCTTGTGTTCCTGTTAAGCAGGAACACAGATCTCTGTTCATCCAGCGAGTCCATTCCCCACATAGTTATAAAGCATCCCTTAGGGACACACGTAACCCTCTAATCGCCCCTGGTGTTAACCCCTTTCCTGCCAGTGTCATTAGTACAATAACCATGCATATTTTTAGCACTGATCACTGTAATATCACCGGTTCCCAAAAAGTGTCAGTTAGGTGCCCGATTTGTCCACCGCAATGTCACAGTCCTGCTAAAAATCGCTGATCGCTGCCATTACTAATAAAAAAAATGCCAGAAAAATATCCCATAGTTTGAAGAGATAAGCGTATATTGATTGGTTTGCGCAAAAGTTATCGGGATTTATCTTACCAAAAATATGTAGCAGAATAAATATTGGCCTAAACCATGGCCCTCCATTTGTTCAGAAACTACAATTCCCATGAGCTATGAGTAAGCACTAAGCAATAGTGCGAAACGCGTCAGCTGTGTGCCCCTGTTTTTGCTATGAGGTATAGTGTTTGATAACCTTTACCAATAAAAGGCAACCAAAAAGGTTTTTTCCAGAGTGCGGCTGTCCAAAAACGTATTTCTACAAATTGCTTTGTGCATTGCCGGCACCTGGGTTTCTCTGGGAGGACACGGATTCATCCACACACCTAATTGGAGCGGTGACTATCATTTCTCTATCCCATCATGCCTAGTCATGTCTGTGAATGTCAGAGTTTTACAATGCCTCATGGGTAGAGTTGAGCGGACACCTGGATGTTCGGGTCCGAACCCGAACTTTAAAAAAAAAGTTTTTTACAAGAATTTACACTTCTTTCGTGAAATGGTAGGGGTACAGTACCCCATTACCTTTACACCCCAGGGGGGGGTCAGGATCTGGGGGTCCCCTTTGTTAAAGGGGTCTTCCAGATTCTGATAAGCCTCCCGCCCGCATACCCCCACAACCACCGGGCAAGGGTTGTGGGGATGAGACCCTTGTCCCCATCAACATGGGGACATCCTCCCCATGTTGAGGGCATGTGGCCTGGTGCGGTTCAGGAGAGGGGGGGCCGCACTCTGTCCCCGCCTCTTTTCTGCGGCCGGCCAGGTTAACGTGCTCGTATAACGGGTCTGGTTATGGATATTTAGGGGGAACCGCACGTCATTTTTTTTTTTAAATTGCCGGTGGGGTTCCCCTTAATATCCATATCAGACCTAAAGGGTCTGGTTATTGAATTTGCGGGGACCTCCGCGCATTTTTTTTCCTGAACTCCGATCCCGGACCCAAACTTTTTCCAATTATTCGGGTTCGGGAAAACCCCAAAGTCCGTACCGAACCCGAACTTTACAGTTCGGGTTGGCTCAACTCTACTCATGGGATGTGTAGTTGAGGATCCCTGGCCTAAACTGAAGACATTTTTTTTACATTTTTTTATTGGGTATGTTTCATGGCAGAAAGTAAAAAAAAAAATATCTAAAATATATATTTGTTCAAACTCTTCTGCCTTTTGTTATAGCGCTTAAAAATATCTTGCATACCAGATTGTACGATTGTTTATTCCGTACAGTTGTCATCCGACATACATAAGAAACGCACTACAACACATGACATCACTTCCGATTTTTTATTTGTACGAGAATTTTCGTAACCTTTCCATTTTTAATATGAAACTAGTATGCAAAAAAAAAAAAAAAAAAAGGGACGATCTGTCGTCCTATTTTCGGATCGTGTATACGGACCATTAGACTTCATTGATAGTTTCCGCATGTCATGTTTAGGGCAGCTCATTTATGTCAATGGGCTACCACTATGTGCGGGGCATGTGCAGAAAAAGGTGTCATGTTTTGGTACGCAAGAAGGCACACACATTTGCAAAATGTGTGGGGATGCAGTTAGGATTTAAAAGAACCGCTGCATATCTGCAAAGGGCAGCACATTTTTGTGTGTTGCGGGTAAGATCATGATTTTGAGTGCATTTCTGCAACGCACTGGTGTGAACGGAGCTTAAAAAGAGGACCCCTTTTTAACCTGGTGGAAGATTTTTCAGCACCTCAAATGAGAGTGCTTTTTTGTAATGTTGTAGTCTTGAGAAAATGGTGGTGAAAAACAAGGCCCTCTATGAACCACCCCCACTGCGCTCGACTGGAGATAAACAAAAAAATCAAAATATATAAATGAAATACATATAGTGGTGAGCTATAGCTGCTGCTCTTAGCAAAAATATAAATGTGACAAACAATACCTATAATGACACCCCAGTGTATAATGTGTCAATATGTGTAAATAAAGCAGCGCATGTAAACAAATAAATAATTAATCACATAAACAATTTAACTGAATAAACAGATGAAGTGATTACCACCTTATATGTGAAAATATATATATATATATATATATATATATATATATAACAGTGCAAATATGATCATAGAACTGCACAAAGACAATAAAAAAAGTCTATGGGTCCATGAATATGAAGAATCCAAATGAAACTGATTAGTGCGTAATATCACAAAACAAATCTTCTATTATTCTTCCACCACACCCAAGTGTTGAAAGTGAATCCACCACCCTTGTAGACTGCGCACTCACCGCAACACTTTGCCTCACACTCTCGTGTTTTGGCAAAAGCGTTTTAGGTAGGATCCCAAGGATCAAACAGGTAGGTATCCGTTTCCAGGCAATGCCAATTTCCGACATGTTTCGTCGTATAGACTTAATCATGGAAGTGCTACTTCCATGATTAAGTCTATACGACGAAACATGTCGGAAATTGGCAATTAAGTCACTTCTACAAGTCTACCCTGAATTGGTTTACTTATGGGACGTTTTTAGCCAGGACAGGCACCTGATCTGTAAAACATCTGACTCCATTCACCAAAGGGTTGTGAGTATGTGTTTTTGGGCTGCTCTGTGGTCCGCCGTGACCACTGTCATATCTGGAGAAATTTTTTCTGTCCATCACCTTGGCTTTTGTTTGGATTTGTTCACTGCCTGATTTTCAAGTTTGTTTGTGAGTGATATTTTGGAAGATTTGCTTTAGAAGTGTTATTAAAGTTGGTTTACAATATCACACTATTTTGTGCACTTCTTTTCCTTTATTTATGTTAAAACCGCCCTGGATTGCATTGCCTGGAAACGGATACCTACCTGTTTGATCCTTGGGATCCTACCTAAAATGCTTTTGCCAAAACACGAGAGTGTGAGGCAAAGTGTTGCGGTGAGTGCGCAGTCTACAAGGGTGGTGGATTCACTTTCAACACTTGGGTGTGGTGGAAGAATAATAGAAGATTTGTTTTGTGATATTACGCACTAATCACAGTTTCATTTGGATTCTTCATATTCATGGACCCATAGACTTTTTTTATTGTCTTTGTGCAGTTCTATGATCGTATTTGCACTGTTATATATATATATAACAGTATATTTTCACATATAAGGTGGTAATCACTTCATCTGTTTATTCAGTTAAATTGTTTATGCGATTAATTATTTATTTGTTTACATGCGCTGCTTTATTTACACATATTGACACATTATACACTGGGGTGTCATTATAGGTATTGTTTGTCACAATGTTGTAGTCTTACAAAAGTTGAGGATCGTCAGAATTTCGTACTAAAAATCGAGACCCTGCATTTGCGTCTGCGTGTCACACATTTCCAATGAATAAGTAGGCTAATTACTGGACTAGGTCACAAAATGGCTCATGTGTATAGATAAAAGGAACATCTGGAAATCACGTGTCTTGAAAATCTAGGTTAAGAATCTTATGAAAGGATGATAAATGGATGGGCCATTGCCTTGTGAACATGCATCTCGCCTGATAACAGAATGGGGATGTTTTCTGAAGCCTGGAATTAGCATTCTATTCAGATCCTACAATCACCAGATATCCATCTTATCGGAGCACAACTTCATTAAGACAAGGAATGAAGGTTGTCTTGTGAACATTCCCGTCTCACATATTTATCAGTGACCTTCGTCAAAGGTGTCTGGAGAATACATGAGTAGAGACATCAAATGGAAGATGAATGTCTGGAACAAAATGACCAAATCTGATACCACCAATTGCCATTTGTGATTATCTGATTAAGAGGAAAACGATATCCAAAATAAAAATAGATAAAAAAAGAAAGGTAAAAAATGTACCGCAATGTGCACCAAATCAGCCACACACTGTAGTGCCAGTTTACAACTTAATGCCTGTTGGTGGAAGCAAAATTCCAATATGAGCCGATTGTTGCCCAGTCTCAGGCCTTACACTGCGAACAATGCAGGGGTCTGTTTATAATGATAGGGCCCCTGCCACTGTAAAAAAAAATCCCGCTATTAATAGGTGTAAAATGTACCCGAAGAAGAAAAGTTCTATTTACACCCAAGTCATGCCCCCTTCTTTCACCAGTGGAGCCTAGGCAAGAGTGACGGCACACTATTACTGTTGAGATCCTGGGGAATGAAGTTCTTGCAATAGACACTCCAGTCTTCCCATGTGACTTTGCCTGCTCTGCATTCCCTGGGAATCTTCTCAGAACAATGATGTCCTGTCCAGTGATGTTGGAGACAGTTTATTTTTATTTTATGAATATATGTAGCACCCTTCTCCTGATGACCAGGTGCTATGTTAAATTTAGTGGGTGTCCGAGCTGATAATTGGCTCAGACTTTGATGATTGATACAAAAATCAGCCTCTGTTCTGGCTGTGCTTTGAGGGATTTTCCCACTGTTGCCTGTAGGTTGCGATACCACCGGCCAATGCTGGAATTCAGGCAGGCTACGGTGCATTGGGTGTCTTTTCCCGGGAGTAGCTTAGGGGGGGGGGAGTGGTCTCCCCGCTGGGCATGCTGGGAAAGGATACTTAAGGGACAGATGCCATTTTGTGAGAGGCTCTGCCTCGAGGTCTGTGATGGTCATTTAGTCTCGGGGACTTGTTGGCCCGAGGCTGTACTTCTACCAAGTAGGCCCAGCCATCCTGACTGGGGCCTATGATTTCAAGTGATCCTGAGCTGTCCGTCTCACGTGAGGAAGCTACTTAATGGAGAAAACCAGGGGAGGACCTGCCCAGTATGTGACCAAGCAGAAGGGCTGATGTCTCGAGATAGGCCTGGTGACTATTAAGGGATGATTTACAATCCATGTTACCCCACAGTTTCGCCGGGTCGGCTTAAAGGCTCTTAAACTGTATGGCTGGAAGTTCGGGTACCAAATCCTGTGGCAGAGGACTACGGACTGTTCACTTTTGCTTGCTTGTGGCAGAGACTGTTACTGACCATTGTTCGTGCATCATTCCGGCTGCTAGGCCAGGTGATACGGGCCTATCCGGGTGAGCAATACCCACTCGAGAGGCGGTGGTAAGTGACCTTTTTTAGGACTTAGAAGTTTTCCCCAGTGATCTGTACTATGCGCCCGAACCTTCCCCTGCTCCTTCATCCTACTTTCTTGCAAGTTATGAGAAAAATAAAACCTAACAGCTAAAAGATTTTTCAACTTGCGTGGACATTGGAGTTCTTTACAGACTTTCTTCCCCTAGACAACGAATGTTGAGGTAACGTGCAAGGCCCAAATCTAATCCAGTAGCTCCTACGGCTCCTACGGGGGTATATTGTTCTCCTCTAATTTAAACAATGGGTAGTATCTGAATGGTCATTTTGTTCTAGACATTCACAGACTCAGTTCTAGTCATTCCAGAAACCTTTGACCAAGGTCACGGATAAACATGTGAGATGAGAATGTTCACAAGACAACCGAGTAGGCTTAATTTTTTTATTTTCTACAAATACATTTTTGATCAATAGCAGGTTATTTTTTTTACAGGAAAATGGGGCCTACACATTAGACGCAGCCTTAATATTTTACTGTATAAGGAATGAAAGACCCTGCCATTGTGAAAACGTAGGAGAAAACTACACAGTATTCGCTTTAAGGCCTAATGCAAGGTTCCAGACTATTGTTTCTGAGCAGAGAAATACATCAATTGGGGCCTGGAGCTTGAAGGTTCCAAGGTGTCCTTGATGACCGCAACGTGCAGGGTCACTCAACCTGAGGATAGCTCAGGGCTCCTAGTTTAGAGACAGTTTCCATATTGGAGACAGGGGGTCTCATCCCAGGAGTCAGGTTGGCTCCCATCGGATGTCAGGAGAATCCCTATCTGGAGGACAGGAGTGGGCCGTGCAGCAGGGCGCTGCGACTAAGGGATGAGTGAGCTGAGAGAACCAGGAGAGCTGGGCAACACAGTTAGGACTGGTAAGAAGAGTTGAGGCACTGCTGATAAGGGAGCCAGGTGGCTCTGCATTTTCAGTATATTAATGTTGATGTGGAAGAATCGCTGCGTGGGAAACAGATGAGTGAAGTATCTGCTGCAGCCAGAGGAACACACCCAAGCTCATCACAGCTGACAAGGCTTAGCTGGATAATCAGTCAGTGTCAGTTCAGTGAGGGAGTAGGACGCTTCCCGACGAGTCTGCTCTCTCCAGGGACCAGACAGATAGCCAGCTAGACACCGCAGACAGGCAGGCTCCTACAATCTTTGCTGCATGAATCAACTTGCAGCCCATAGGACCGGCTCCTTCCTTCCTCTCTTCAGGTAAGACCCTGTCTTTCAGGGCCATCTTTCCACCCCCAGGAATCGCTAGTGACCGTCCTTTTCAGGACAGCCACTCCAGCGATCCAAATTGCGGCTGTTTACCTTCTCTTAGAGCCGCATGCACCCCAATCAGTCACCCATAATCACCCAGGCCACCCGCCGCGCATAGCAGCGCTTTTTTCTGGCGATCTGCGGCTCTTTCCCGCATCCGCGCCAGACCAGGCCTTATTCGCAGCCGCCGCAATTAGGAAAGACCGCGGCTTCAGCCGCAGCCTAGCGGTGCGCCGCAAAAAGGAGCACTGACAGCCTCGAAATTTTCCTGGAATTGTCAGGGATCATCCCCCTATCCCTGGAGGATCCCATCCTCCCCTGGATTAACAACCAGCTCATACCCACCAAGCCAAACAGCCCCCAAACCTGAGGCCTGTGGCCCGATCGGCGGCCATCTTGGTACTCCTCAGCTACAGTGACACCCTTCCCCCCATTCCAAACAGTACTTGATCCAGGGTTTCGTCCGATCGCCTTTCAGGGATCAGGAAGGAATTTTTTTCCCTGCGGCAGCAAATTGGCTTAGCACTGCCAGGGTTTTTTGCCTTCCTCTGGACCAAGGCCAAGCGAGAGGATTCAGCGAATCTTCCCTCTATTGCAATTAATCCCCCCCCCCCCCGGTGACTGGCAACAATGGTTAAACTGCGATACTCTGCAGAAACGATTTGGGGTCTGAGACAATTCGCAACAGTATTACCAGCCGTCACCAAAAAGGCCTTAAAAATAGACCAACTTTTGAGATTCGATCAACGATCGACCATCAAAAATTTCAACCATTTAACCCAGCTCAAGCACATATCATGTGCTTTGATCAACACAAGATCGGCAGTAAAACACCGATCAGAAATCCACGATTTCTTACTACAAAACGATCTAGACGGCCTCTTTATCACAGAAAGCTGGCTTTCAGACGACTGCAACACCATTCTTGGAGAATTGGTGCCAGAAAATTATCGAATTATAACGGAAAACAGAATAGGGCAAAGAGGAGGAGGCCTGGCGGTGATCCATAAGTTTCATATTGCAATCACTAAGCCGGTCCTTCAAAATCCTCTTCCATTTATGGAAACCCTTACTCTTCAACTTCAAACTAACCCCCAGGAGACTGTTCACATTCTCCTCTGCTATAGGCCACCTGGGCCAAAATCGCAGCTTCTACCATCATTAACGGAGTTCATATCCACTTATACCCTTAACAGCAAACATCTTTTGCTGCTCGGGGACTTCAATCTGTGGGCCAACTCCTCACAGGATCCCATTGCGGATGCCTGCATCGATCACCTGGAAGGATTAGGACTACAGCAACTTATATGCGGTCCCACGCATGCTTCAGGTCACACACTCGACCTAATTTTCAGACAAAATCTGAAAATAAACATTTTGGGAAATGAACCTTTGCCATGGACAGACCACCATGCAATTAGTTTCATAATTTCCAAAATTCCACCAGTTATAAAAGCACCCAAGCCGGTGACAATACACTGGGCTAGATCTCAGAAGAAGCTCCATTCAGAACTCTTCAAATCTACCTTGGGAAACCGAATCGAAACTATTCATCCTCAGTTAACAGCCTCAGATACACTGGATGCCATAAATGCAGCTCTGCTACAATCAGCCGACTTAGTAGCACCGAAACGCAAAGTCCGCATCCGGAAAAAAAAGTCCGGCTGGTTCAACAACCAGCTGTCCCTACTGAAGCAAGAGCGCAGAAGGGCGGAAGCCGCCTGGAAAAGAAGCCCTTCAGAAGATCACCTCATCATCTACAAGGCAATAACAACACAATATCATAAAGAAATCTTCAAAGCAAAGAAACATCATTTTTCTATGACGATTAACAGCGCCATGAACCGCCCCCGAGAACTATTCAAGATGGTCACCCAGACCATGAATCCGGGATGTCTTGAAGTCCCCAATTCAGACACCCAAGAGTTCTGTAATGAACTATCGGATTTCTTCATCGACAAAATCGAAAGAATCCGGGTAAGTATTCTGCAAAATAATACCCCCCTCAGCCCCCTCTTCAATCAACTACAAAACACCAACAGAAACCTTCTACAATCAACTAAGTTCATTCTGGAACCCATCTCCATCGATACCACCAAAAATATCATTGGTGCGTTGCGGAACAGCACAGCACCCAATGACATCATTCCCACCAAGCTGCTGAAGGAATGCGCCGACATTCTGGCGCCTCCCATCACACAGCTTATAAATCAGTCATTTAAGGAAGGCATAGTGCCATCCCTGCTGAAAGAGGGCACAATCCAGCCCATCCTGAAAAAACCTAACTTGGATCCCAAGGACCCAACTCACCGCCGCCCCATAACAGGCCTAAATATTCTCTCCAAGATAATGGAGAAAATAGTGGTACAACAGCTGCAACAGCATCTGGATACCCACAATCTACTCGATCAATTTCAATCAGGTTTCCGTCCCGGACACGGGACAGAAACGGCCTTACTCAAAATATGGGACGATGCCCTCGAGGCCGCAGACGAGGGAGAATCCTGTCTCCTGGTTCTGCTGGACCTAAGCGCAGCCTTTGACACAGTAGACCACAAAATGTTACTGATGCGACTGGCCGAGGTAGCCAGAATCGCAGAAGGTGATTTACCATGGTTTTCCTCCTTTCTTGAAAACCGATCACAAACAGTGAAACTGGGATCTTTCACGTCGGAAAAACGCACGGTGCCATGTGGAGTCCCCCAAGGATCCCCCCTGTCACCGGTACTGTTCAACATCTATCTTCGCCCTCTCTTTGATATTATCAGTAGCCAAGAACTACTTTATCACTCTTATGCAGACGATACGCAATTGTATTTTCGCATCTGCAACAAAAAGGATCATCATCTCAGTTTAGAGAAATGTCTCTCTTCGATAGAAAATTGGATGACTAAGAGTTATCTTAAACTCAACAGTTCCAAAACAGAACTTCTTATGTTTCACGCCAGCCGCAAGAGTCAACTGACAACAACCTGGACACCGCCGCCCATTCTGGGCCAAATCATCTCCCCTAGCTCCAAAGTCAAAAGTCTAGGAGTCATTTTTGACACCTTCATGACAATGGACGCACAAATAGGGTCAGTAGTCAGCGGATCGCACCATTTGTTGCGCCTACTACGCAGACTTATTCCATTTATCCCCAAAGAAGACGTAGCAGTCGTGGTGGGAACAATCGTGAATTCCAGACTGGACTATGCAAATGCCCTTTACCTCGGGCTCCCAAAGTACCAAATCGCTCGTCTGCAAGTCGTACAGAATACGGCCGCCAGACTAGTGACTGGGAAAAGGACATGGGAATCAATCTCACCTTCGCTGAGAACCCTTCACTGGTTGCCAGTAAAAGACAGAATTGCATTTAAAGCACTCTGCCTGACACATAAGTGCATCCATGGGTAGGCTCCGCAATATCTTTGCGACAAGATAGAACCTCACAATTCTAATCGCGTTCTGCGATCCAGCGACCAAAATCTGGTCAAGGTGCCAAAAACCAAATACAAGTCCAAAGGAGAAAGAAGGTTTGCTTTTCAAGGTCCGAGACTATGGAACGCTTTACCAACCAGCGTTCGGTTGGAGGAAAACCACCTGACTTTCAGAAGACAGATTAAAACTCTGCTCTTTTGATGTCATGAGACACGAAACATCAAGCGCCCAGAGGCGATTCAGTTCGCATGTGCCGCGCTATATAAGTTTTTCATTCATTCATTCATTCAGATGTTTATGTGAACTTTGTTTTGTTCTGCCATGCCCTAAAATAAAGCTTGAACTGGTGCAACTCATTGGAAAAGCACTTGCCACATGAGAAAAATCACCCCAATACCACAATATGTACACCTAAAAACTAAATTGATAATGTATTAGTGTAAATATGTTAGTCACATAAGAAAAAAAAAATATGCATAGTTTGTGATTTAAAAAAGTACACGGTTGGCAACCATTTTCGCAATTACAATCCCTTCAAGTGCCAATAGCACAAAGATAAAAAAAAAAAAAAAAAATCCAAATCGGATCAGGAAAATCCTGCTGGCTAACCAGTGGATAGTGGTGTGCCATACTAAATTTTTCCTATCACAAGATGGCATCCCATCTCTTAGTGCCCAGAAACAGGCCAACCAGCATCACTTCAAAGTTGCCCATCCCTATTCCTCACCTCTTGAAGGGCGCCCCTCCATCAGCATGTACTGTATTTATCGGCGTATAACGCACACTGTTTCCCCCCTAAAATCAGGGGAAAATCGTGGGTGCGTGTTATACGCCGATCCCCGCTGTCTATAAGGGCCGCTGACAAAGACCGACAAAGACCGAGCCGAGTGTACTGCGCACTCGGCTAGGCTCGGCTCCACCCGCAGCCACGCGAGAGAAGCCAAGAGGAGCCGAACACACCGGAAATCCGGCTTTGCACAGCTCGACCGAGGCACAAACTCAAACTCGGCAGACGGACACCGACAAGGCTGGACGGACCGGCAGACGGACGCGACGGACACCGACAAGGCAACCGACAGCAGACGGATACAGACAAGGCTGAGCATCCAAAATGTAAGTTTTTTCCTAAACTTCCCTTCTAAGCTTGGGGTGCGCGTTATACGCCGACCCGCTTTATACGCCGATAAATACGGTAGTTTAAAATGTTTTTTTTTTACACTTCTTTTCGAGATGTCTTCTACATCCTAGCTTGATCAGCTACGAGAGGTTCTCAAAGCAGACAGCATTATGGACATAACAGCTTCAGTGCCGTTATCTGCAGCACTGCAGTTATAGCATGAGGACATTACACCCTGCAATTAGGAAAATGCATTAAACGACAATGGATGTCATTCAACCAGGAAGAGGACTGGCACTTCATTGAGGAGCGGGGAGTCTGCAAGAGAGGATAAAATTGCAGCCTAACCTTTTGTTTACAACTTGGGAAAAACAAAATAAATTTAGACTTGGCCTTTAACCCTTTCAATGCCCCAGATTTAACTATTACACCGGCAGCAGAGCCAGAATATAAACAAACTAAAGCAGGCCATACACGGTTGAATTTCGAGCAAATTTTCTTTTCAAAATTAGAAAGTTTGTTTTTTGTGATCCGATGATGCCACCATTGATTTTAGAAATTCGGCCGACCAAGCCTTCATGTTGCTACAGAAAAGAATATTCCTGGCCACGAAAATGATTTACTGTAGCAACATGAAGGCTTGAATTTTCGTGGCCAGGAATACTCTTTTCTCCGTGATTTTTCTTTTCTTGCACATGGCCGACTTTAGTCACTATAGCAGTTGGGAGTTTTGTTTACCTTTTCTTCAAAGGCTGCAGGCTTTCTTGTAAAAAATAAATAAAAAAACTGATGAAATGCGTAGGTCAGGGATATGCAATTAGCGGACCTCCAGCTGTTGCAAAACTACAAGTCCCATCATGCCTCTGACTCTGGGTGTCATGCTTGTGGCTGTCAGAGTCTTGCTATGCCTCATGGGATTCGTAGTTCTGCAACAGCTGGAGGTCCGCTAATTGCATATCCCCGGCGTAGGTGATCAGGGACACCACACAGATGAGACAGAGGTCTGTGGGGTGGTGCACAGCTCTGAGTAATTTAGCAATTTATACTGTAGTGGTATGTGAAAAAACTAGTGATTTGTGAGTGTTTTTATGCTATTGGTTTTAATCGATTAATAATTACACTTTCGCTGATGTCTTAAAGCCTTCTCCGGTTCTTCTCCTCTGTCTGCCATCTTCTGCCTCTGCCGGGCCTCCTCTCTGCTGTCTTCTCCCTTTGATGTTGACTCAACGTTCTCTCCAGCTCTAATTTGGCATGAGGCGGGGGTCACGCGGTGACGTCATCCAGAGACCCCACCCCCTTGTGACGTCACCATCTAAGAATTGGTAAGCTGAAATATAATAAAATGTATGCTTTTGGGTTTAATACCACTTGAAGACCAGATCTGTGGTGATGACACTCCAGCCGGTAACCAACTAGTCTGGAACGCAGTCCTAGTTATCTGGCATCAATCGTCACTTCCGATATGGTATTAATAGCATGGACAGAATATGTGGCTTTTGGGTTTAATACTGCTTTAAGACACGAGATTTTTTTGGATCCATATTAGCTTATTTACACTTCCAGAACGCTGCTTACCAGGCTCTCCAAACAATAAGGCAAATTCTTACCTGCCCATGTATGTTAGTTTCAACAGCTCCTTAATGCCAAACCCATGACAATTTGGTTTCTTGCAGCCAATAAGATAACATCTCAGAGTACCCAGTTGACCTGCATACATGGCACTTTAGACTAGAAGTACCAGAACTACCCTTTTTTTAAATGAGCAGAATGCAGAGGCTTCATGATTATAAGACAACAACCCTCAGAAAAGCCCCAGAGATTTGCCACCGTCTTCTAACCTGCTTATTAAAAATTTCAATCAATCCTGAACAACAAGCCCTCCTTAAACCACAGCTACTAATAGCAATCTAATAAAAGCTTGTAACGTTTCCAAGGATGCAATACAGCACAAAATAATAAAACAGAGAAAGTAATAAAGTTTTGGGCACATATACTTGTATTCAAGACCTGAGCTATAGGAGCTTGTCGCGTCCAATAGACACCAAGCACAAAAACCCGCAATCCAGGACAGGCACCGAGCAAAATAAAACATTTCACTTTAAATGGCTTAAATCTTCTTCATCATCTTAACACATTATGCCGACGCCGTCTGCTAACCAGAGATTTCAGACACTAACATTCAAAAATAACAGAGGCATCTGTGCGGCACAGTGCGCTCATCTGTGCGGACCAGAATAAAGCCTTGTTTATCGAAGATTAAGAGGAGCTATTTAAGAAGCACTCCAGCAAAGGAAACCTGCACAAAGGGAAATATGGAGAGAGTCACTGCTGGCCTGAAAATATCATCGGATGTGTTTTTGCAAAGTAGCCATGTTAGAATAAAAGTTTAAGTCCAGGCATTTTTCTTTTTTTTTTTATGAGAGATCAAATGCAATATACAGTACAGTGGGGAACATTTGATCCCCCAGACAGAATATCAACCAAAAATCCATAAAAGAAAAAATGATACAAATGTTATAAATTGAGTTGCAGTTCAGCAAGTAAAATAAGTATTTGACCCCCTACCAACCAACAATTCTGTCTCCCACATACTGTGCTCATGTGGTACAAAAATGAGTCCTGTCAATTTAAGATGCCAACGACAACTCGTTATGCGTATAAAAAGACACCTGTCCACAAAATCCCTTTCTTCCATTCAGGCTGGGTTCACACTACTACACTACTTTCATCCTACTTTGCTCTGCTACATTGGTCCTACATTTATCCTACATTGGTCCTACATCCATCCTACTTTCATGAACAGGATACTACTTTGGTCCGACTTCAATGATATTCAATGGGCCTGAAGTAGGATCAATGTAGGACCAAAAGTAGTACAGGGAGCATTTTCAAAGTCGGACCGACTTGTGTAGGACGCTACAAGACGCTCTCATAGGGAAACATTGAACACAGAGCAAAGTAGAATGAAAGTAGTGTAAACCCAGCCTCAAACCTCACCATCATAGGCAAAGACCAAAAGGCCTCAAAGGACATCAGGGACAAGATTGTAGACCTGCACAAGGCTGGAATGGGCTACAAGACCACCAGCAAGAAGATTTGTTAGGAGAAAACTGTTGTTGGCTTGATTATTCGTAAATTGGAGGAGATTCAAAATAACCATCAATCACCCTTTGGTCTGGAGCTCCATGCAAGATTTTGCCTCATGGGGTGAGGATGATCGTGAGAAAAGTGAAGGATCAGCCCAGAACTACACAGGAGGAGCTTGTGAATGATCTCAAGGCAGTTGGGACCACAGTCAACAAACAAACCAATGGTAAAACAATACCATGGATTGAAATCCTAGCCAGTCTGCAGACCCTAATACAATAGAAAATGTATTGAGGGAGCCGAAGTTTCAAGTTTCCAAGCGACAGCCAAGAATCCTTAAAGGGGTTGTAAAGGTTCGTCTTTTATTTTCTAAATTGGTTACTTTAAACACTAAAGGTTTGTTTTTTATTAGATCAATTGATTGCTGTAAGCTAGAGCATTTAAATATCACTTACCTCGTTTTTTCTTTTGACCTCCAAAATACAGTAATCCAGGTTTGAAAACGCCATTTCCTGTCACTCCTCTTCTTGCTTTCCACCAGCATCTGAGCCGTTTTGCATGGTGGAAAGCAGAATGTGCTCACCCCCTCCCTATGACTACAGGCCTGCATGAAGATGCTCTCTTATCCCTCACAGGCATGGAGGCTAAGCCTAATGGGAACTGTAGTTCCCATTAGGCCGTGATGCGCACCGCAAACCAGGAAGTCAGTGAGAACAATGATTCAGGAGTGATGGAGGTGAATAAAACGGCTCGATTTCAACAGGTATCAAACTAGTTATAATGCAAAACATTACTTTTTACTTTATCAGCCACTGTCAGACTTTAATTTAAAAAATATTTTTGTCTTTACAACCCCTTTAAGCTAGCGCATTGTTGGTTCACTTACCTTTTCTTTCGATTTCCCTTCGTTTGAATTTCTCCCTTCCTGTTTTTCCTCAGTAAGCTTTCCACCATCATCCGAGCGGTGGAAAGTCATTTAGAACAGCTTACTGAGCAGGAACAGGAAGTGAGAAATTCAGACAAAGAAAACAAAGAAAAACATTTTTTAGAAGGGAAATTGAAGGAAAAGGTAAGTGAACCAACAATGCACTAGCTTAAAGTAACCAATTTAAAAAATAAAAAACGAACCTTTACAACCCCTTTAAGGATTTAGAGAAGAGTGGACCAAAATCCCTCCTGAGATGTGTGCAAACCTGGTAAACAACAAGAAACGTCTTACCTCTGCTTACCAACAAGTGTTTCTCCACCAAGTACTAAGCCATACTTTGCTTGGGGATCAGATGATTTTACTCACTGAACTGCAACTTAATGTATAACATGTTTTTTTCAGGATTTTTGGTTTATATTCTGTTTATTAAAAAAATGATAGATCCTTCATTTCTTTGTAAGCGGACAAACTTAAAAAATCTGCAGGGGATCAAATTATTTTCCCCAGTGTAAAAGCTGGATCACTAGTTGGGGGGTCTATTCACACTAGCCACTGCGTTACAAAGGCAGCGGTTGTGTGGGATGGGAAGCAGCAGACCCGATGTGGCCAATTGCAATGTACAGCTCTGTCCACTTTCCATTTTAAATTAACTTTACTGCATGTTACTGTGTGACATTTCATCAATTTCTATTGGCTGCCACATTGTGCATCAGCACCCCCTCCCCATTCACCGTCGCCCCTTACATCAGCCCCCCCCCCAATCACCGTCACCACTTACATCAGCGATCCCCCCATCAGCGCTCTCCATCACCGCTCCCCCCTTACAACAGCGCCCATCACGGTTGCCCCTTACAACAGCGCAAGGTTTCTAACATCCACAAGCTCTGTGATGTTGTCATGGAGGCATAGAAGAGGACTCCAGTGGCAACCTGTGAAGCTTTAGTGAACTCCATGCCCAAGAGGGTTAAGGCAGGTGGCCACACAAAATATTGACACTTTGGGCCCAATTTGGATATTTTCACGTAAGGGTGTACTCACTTTTGTTGCCAGCGGTTTAGACATTAATGGCTGTGTGTCGAGTTGTTTTGAGGGGACAGCAAATGTACACAGTTAGGCCCCTTTCACACAGGTGGACCTGTCTGCCGGCTCAGCGGGGATCAATGGAGCCCCACTGAGCAAAAGGAGTCAAACGAACATGTGTGTGAAATGGGCATTATACAAGCTGTACGCTCACTACTTTACATTGTAGCAAAGTGTAATTTCTTCAGTGTTATCACATGAAAAGATGAAATAAAATATTTACAAGTGTGAGGGGTGTACTCACTTATGTGAGAAAATATATAATACTATACTCACACACCGTCCCATATGTAATATTTTTTATTTTGCGCCCCCATGAAGCTAGGATAGATGAATGAAATCCGGTCTGATGGCACATGCCTCTTCTCTAGTACACACAGTGCTGAAAGGGACAGCCGCCACGCATAACCAATAAATGCATGATAAGATCAACAAAAGCACATTAGCCGGCGGCTTTCATTGCCCTCCACTCCTAACACAGCCCAGAAGAAAATCTAAAATTGGAAAGACAAAGTTCAGCTGAAAAGAAAGTCATATGGCGCAAAGAGAAATAAGATATGCGCTACTAAGACAAAGTCCCGTACGTGTACCAACACACTGCCACAAAGAAGGCAAAAGGATCAAAAAACGGCAAGAGGAAAGGCAAAGGATACCAGTTTACATGGATCGTTCATCTGCCATAGTCTATGCAGATCAGACGTCCCAAATTCATTTGCCACATACTTGCTATGGATTAGTAACTCGGTACTGAAGCCACACAAGAACCAGGTAACCTACCTCATTAACCACAGCTTCGGAAACATCTGTCAGAGTAGTTTGGGATCAACTCGGGTTATCCAAGCCAGGACCCAATACCAAAGGAGAACCTTATAGGCCTATTCCAGGGATGTCATATTGAAGGAACACTTTGCCACAATAGACCAAACCTTACCCAGATCAACTCTGGATCAATTAGAAGTGCTTTTTTAGCATTTTACATGTGTATTGAAGCTTTGGGTTTATTTTAGCCAATGGAACCTCTTGCAGGTTGTAACGGTCAGGGGTTAACGCCGTTACAATATTCCATTCCACCAACCCACGACAGCTTCCGACACTCCAAAATCCAGCAGACAGGACCCATTGGATTTCCCCCAGAAAACGAGACACACAGCTCTGTTCTCTGGTTCCAAACGAATAGACACTTTAATGGTAAACTCAGGTTTTTATACAGTAGAAAGCATGCTGCAGTAATCAAAGGGACAATGACACACTCCACCCACAACATCATACAATGGGTACCAACGAGCCTCCAATACACAGTATCTTGGGCAGACTTTCTGGCACCGGATCTACATGAGTTAATTACTATAGCTGACATAGTCAGACGTTATGACTCCAGCTTATCTCACCTGCTATTCAATACACATTCCTTTAGTAAACATAAGTCAGACATCTGACCTTTGAGATTATGCTAATTCACATTCCACATCTATCATCAATAGAACTTTCACACAATACAGTGTTAATTAGCATCACACCATTAACAGGTCTTTAGAAGCCAGACCAAGGCTAGGTTACATGACAGTAGCAGACTTAATTACCCCCTTAACAGCCTATTGACCTCTTGGGTTCAGAATTAACCACCTGTAATATTTCAAGATATCCTGCAATACATTGTGAATTATCATTACTGTCCCATCTCATGTAATTCAAGATATCAGTTTTCAGTCATCCTATGCCCCCAGTAGACATAGGATGACCCTAGACACAAGAGTCATTGGTGAAGATGAAACAGGAGTACCACACACCCTTCTGAGTCCCACGGGCCATTCCGTTACACAGGTTAAAAATCATTTGCAGAAATTTGTGAAAAATGCTCGAGTCTGAGGCTTTTGCCTCAAAAGTAGGTTGAATTAGACATTTTTGTAGCATCAGGCATCCGAGTGCTCATATGAATGCTCATTTGAATAGCCACCATTAACCACTTAACCACCAGCCGCCGTCTACAAACGGCGGCAAGGTGGTTGCTTAACTGGGGGTCGCCGTTCTGAAACGGCGCCCACCAGAAGCAGTAATGCGCGCCGCCTCGGGCGCGCACACAGAAAATTCTGTGCGCGCCGGGTCTATGAGACCCGGCGCTACACAGATCACGGTAACTGACCGGCAACGGCGGTCTTTTACCATGTGATCGCGCCGTCCAATGACGGCGCGATCACAGGTAAAAAAACCGGCGTCATTTGATGACGCCGGTTCCTCCCTCCTCTCGCTGTACCGATCGGTACAGTGTGAGAGGAGAGCGCGGATGGCAGCAGCAGTGTGGGATGGATCTGTGACTATTGCAGTCACAGATCCATCCATCCCTGCTCAGCCATCCCTGCATTAACCCCTGCAATACTCTGCCTTCCCTGTGCAATACTCTGCATTAACCCCCTGCGATACTCTTCCTTCCCTGTGCAATACTCTGCATTAACCCCCTGAGATACTCTTCCTTCCCTGTGCAATACTCTGCCTTCCCTGCGCAATACTCTGCAATGCTCTGCCTTCCCTGCGCAATTACTCTGCAGTACCCCCGCGCAATACTCTGCAGTACCCCCGCGCAATACTCTGCAGTACCCCCGCGCAATACTCTGCAGTACCCCCGCGCAATACTCTGCAGTACCCCCGCGCAATACTCTGCAGTACCCCCGCGCAATACTCTGCAGTACCCCCGCGCAATACTCTGCAGTACCCCCGCGCAATACTCTGCAGTACCCCCGCGCAATACTCTGCAGTACCCCCGCGCAATACTCTGCAGTACCCCCGCGCAATACTCTGCAGTACCCCCGCGCAATACTCTGCAGTACCCCCGCGCAATACTCTGCAGTACCCCCGCGCAATACTCTGCAGTACCCCCGCGCAATACTCTGCAGTACCCCCGCGCAATACTCTGCAGTACCCCCCGCGCAATACTCTGCAATACCCCCGCGCAATACTCTGCAATACCCCCGCGCAATACTCTGCAATACCCCCGCGCAATACTCTGCAATACCCCCGCGCAATACTCTGCAATACCCCCGCGCAATACTCTGCAATACCTCCGCGCAATACTCTGCAATACCCCCGCGCAATACTCTGCAGTACCCCCTGCCAGTACTCTGCAGTACCCCTTGCGCAATACTCTGCAGTACCCCCGCGCAATACTCTGCAATACCCCCCGTGCAATACTCTGCAATACCCCCCGCACAATACTCTGCAATACCCCCCGCACAATACTCTGCAATACCCCCCGCACAATACTCTGCAATACCCCCCGCACAATACTCTGCAATACCCCCCGCACAATACTCTGCAATACCCCCCGCACAATACTCTGCAATACCCCCCGCACAATACTCTGCAATACCCCCCGCACAATACTCTGCAATACCCCCCGCACAATACTCTGCAATACCCCCCGCACAATACTCTGCAATACCCCCCGCACAATACTCTGCAATACCCCCCGCACAATACTCTGCAATACCCCCCGCACCATACTCTGCAATACCCCCCACACCATACTCTGCAATACCCCCCACACAATACTCTGCAATACCCCCCACACAATACTCTGCAATACCCCCCGCACCAATACTCTGCAATACCCCCGCACCAATACTCTGCAATACCCCCGCACCAATACTCTGCAATACCCCAACACCAATACTCTGCAATACCCCAACACCAATACTCTGCAATACCCCAACACCAATACTCTGCAATACCCCAACACCAATACTTTGCAATACCCCGGCCAATACTTTGCAATACCCAGAAAATACTCTGGGGAAAAAAATGTGTTTTAACCACTTCCCGCCCACGTCATATGAGGTCCTTGACTTTGTGCAGGGATATCTAAATGATGCCTGCAGCTACAGGCATCATTCAGATATCATTTTTTTCAGCCGGTGATTCTCTACACCATAAGAACGATCATGGCGGCTGTTCCGCCTCTTGATCGTTCTTACGGGAGGCAAAAAGGGACGTCCCCACTCCCTTCGCCCTCCGGTGCTTCTTCTGACTCACCGTTGCGATCGAAGCCAGGATCGTTTTTTTTCTTGTTTTTTTTCAGGCTTCCCAGCCTAGAGGTGAGATGTGGGGTCTTATTGACCCCATATCTCACTGTAAAGAGGACCTGTCATGCTATATTCCTATTACAAGGGATGTTTCCATTCCTTGTAATTGGAATAAAAGTGATCAAAACATTTATTTTTGGGGAAAAACGTGTCAAACTAAAATAAATTAAGTAAAATGAACAATAAAAATAAAAATAAAAATATTTAAAGCGCCCCTGTTCCCGCGTGCTCGTATACAGAAGCGAATGTGTACGTAAGTCCCGCCCACATATGAAAACGGTGTTCAAACCACACATGTGGGGTATCGCTGCGAACGTTAGAGCGAGAGCAATCATTTTGGCCCCAGACCTCCTCTGTAACTAAAAACATGTAACCAGTAAAAACATTTAAAACGTCACCTATGGGGATTTTTAAGTAGCGAAGTTTGGCGCCATTCCACAAGCGTGTGCAATATTGAAGGGTGACATGTTGGGTATCTATTTACTCGGCGTAACTTCGTCTTTCATATTATGCAAAAACATTGGGCTAACTTTAATGTTTTTTTTTTTTAAAAAGCACAAAACTGTTTTATTTCCCAAAAAAATGCGTTCGAAAAATTGCTGTGCAAATACCATGCGCGATAAAAAGTTGCAACGACCGCCATTGTATTCTCTAGGGTCTTTGCTAAAAAAGCATATATAATGTTTTGGTGTTCTATGTAATTTTCTAGCAAATAAATGATGATTTTTACATGTAGGAGAGAAATGTCAGAATTGGTCTGGGTGTTCCAGAACGCCTGATGGTGCTCCCTGCATGTCGGGCCTCTGTATGTGGCCACGCTGTGTAAAAGTCTCACACATGTGGTATCGCCATACTCGGGAGGAATAGCAGAATGTGTTTTGGGGTGTAATTTGTGGTATGCATATGCTGTGTGTGAGAAATAACCTGCTAATATGAAACTTTTGTGGAAAAAAAAAAAAAAAAAAAAAAACCTTGATTTTGCAAAGAATTGTGGGAAAAAATGACAACTTCAAAAAACTCACCATGCCTCTTTCTAAATACCTTGGAATGTCTTCTTTCCAAAAAGGGGTCATTTAGGGGGTATTTGTACTTTTCTGGCATGTTAGGGTCTCAAGAAATGAGAGAGGCTGTCAGTACATCAGATGTGATCAAATTGATCAATTTTCAGTAATTGGTACCATAGCTTGTAGACCCTATAACTTTCACCCAGACTAAATAATATCCAAATTTTTTTTTTTTTTTTACCAAAGATATGTAGCAGTATACATTTTAGGCCAAATTTATGAAGAAAAATTCATTTTTTGCAAAATCTTATAATAGAAATGAAGAAAAATTCATTTTTTTACAAAATTTTCGTTCTTTTTTCATTTATAGCGAAAAAAATAAAAACCGCAGAGGTGATCAAATACCACCAAAAGAAAGCTCTATTTGTGGGAAAAAAAGGACAAAAATTTCATTTGGTTACAGTGTTGTATGACTGAGTTATTGTCATTCAAAATGTGAGAGCACCGAAAGCTGAAAATTGGTCTGGTTATTAAGGGTGTTTTAGTGCCCAGTTGTCAAGTGGTTAAAATACATGGAATTTTGGATGTTGAGTGTTTTGGAGCTTCGACCTACAAAAATGCCAAGGTGTGAATGGGGACTCCCTGAGCAAGAAGAACAAACATCTTGCCCCCCGCACAGCACTTGTGAGTACCACGTGCATAGGTGTGAACAGGATCTAAGAAGTTTTTGGAATGTAAAAAATATGGGTTTGAATAAAATAGTCAAATAAAAAAAAAAGTAAGTTTTCTTTAACAAGCAGACTTTAGACTAGTAAAAAAACACAGAAGAGAAAAGCACATGAAGGACTGTGCCGTGTTCACCTTGACATTGATGACAGCAGCACAGCCATCGCAGGGGGAAGCCTGACAGCCGACGCAACGAAGCGCGGCAAAGAGTCAGGTCACCCCCACACATAAGAGGAAGAACAAGACAAGAAACAAAAGTTCTGTACATGACATCTCAGTGAAAGGTTAAAGAAAGAGCCAGAACCTCAACCATTTTATTAGGAGACATTCACCACATTTTTATTCCCTGCACACAATCACAGCATTTTTTCTAGAAAAATATTATGAAACGCTAAGCCATTATATATTTCCTGAAAGCAAAGGCCCTGTAGAATAAATGGTGGTGGTTGCAGTTTTTTGTTTTAATTGTGCAACTGTATCAGAATCATATTTTCAGTAAAAAAAAAAAAATTATGATAATCTTTCACCTCTCTTAAAAAACATAATATTTTAGGCTCGCTTTTGAAAGATGCAACATTCAGTTAACATCACCTCCTCCGTCTTTTCCACTTACACTGAAAATTAGACTAAGGTCTCCCTAGATCCATGAATATTCATGTGATGTTCCACCAGCAGCGAGGGGCAGAAAAATATATTGCTGGAACATCATTTATAAACAAGCAAAATGCGTGATTTATTCCAGACTGGTCCTCATTAGCAGAATTTCTGACTTCTGCGGGAGAGGCCAAAAATCAGCAATGGCTTACATGTTCTACACACATCCATATGAATTTTTTAAGAAAAGTATCAAATGTTTCATATTTGAATATTTTACAGCTGGGTCAGCAACCTTTTTCCACACAGTGTGCCATCATTACAACCATTGAACAACTTTCGTGCCAGGGAACAGCACATCATAGTGCGCTAGTTTTTTCACCTTCAGACTTCAAAACAGACCCAAATTTATGCACCTTCATTTCTCAGATCATCATCATTTCTGTACCTTCCCCCCTCCCGTCAGCCACAGTTTTCTGTACCTTCACCCCTCCCCATCAGCCACAGTTTTCTGTACCTTCACCCCTCCCCATCAGCCACAGTTTTCTGTACCTTCACCCCTCCCCATCAGCCACAGTTTTCTGTACCTTCACCCCTCCCCATCAGCCACAGTTTTCTGTACCTTCACCCCTCCCGTCAGCCACAGTTTTCTGTACCTTCACCCCTCCCCATCAGCCACAGTTTTCTGTACCTTCACCCCTCCCCATCAGCCACAGTTTTCTGTACCTTCACCCCTCCCCATCAGCCACAGTTTTCTGTACCTTCACCCCTCCCGTCAGCCACAGTTTTCTGTACCTTCACCCCTCCCGCCAGCCACAGTTTTCTGTACCTTCACCCCTCCCCATCAGCCACCAGTTTTCTGTACCTTCACCCCTCCCGCCAGCCACAGTTTTCTGTACCTTCACCCCTCCCGTCAGCCACAGTTTTCTGTACCTTCACCCCTCCCCATCAGCCACAGTTTTCTGTACCTTCACCCCTATACATTTACATTTTTGGTTGTTTCATGATAAAACATGGAAAATTTCAAGGGTTATGAATACTTTAAGGCAATATATATATATATATATATATATATATATATATATATATATATATATATATATATATATATATTATATACATACATACATACACACACACACACACACACCTTTATCAAATCAGCCCAGTCCACATGCATACAGAAAAGCTGACGTGGGCAAAACTACTTTGTGCTGTTCTAGTCACTTTGTCAGTTCATGTAATTCCCACTAACCAAGTCTCCAGCTAAAGTCCATGAATCTCTCTCTCTCCTGTTATGGGCTATATTGTTTTGACAAGCGATCCCTTCACTTTAGCATCATTATTCTCCTAGCAGACGTGAAGGATAGCGGGTAAAGTGAGGCAGAAAACAAGACACAGTTTGATAAATAACTGAGCCATTCCACTGCCTGGAGTTCCACTTTCCCCCTAGGGAGACATAAATCTGCTCTTTCATGAATTAGACACAATGTACCTGACATACAATAATACATTAAGTAGAGCACTCCGATCCCTGTTGGATGTTAAAAGAACACACCTCTCAGAAAGAAAAAAAAAAAAAAAAAGGAAAAAATGTACCCATTGAGTGAGACTTATTTAAACCCAAACACTTGTAGTACCCTCTACTGTGCTACTAGTATTAGTGCAGGCAAATTTAAGTATGACTCATGGTTAGTTTGTGAGTCAGGAATTGGGTAAGGTTACTGCAGGTCAGGTTGGATGGCTCCACAGAGGCAGTAAACTGGTTCCTCACCCTGGATCTGAAAGTTTGGAGAAACTTCTAAAAGTTAGTGGGTGGAGGCCAGGAGGGCTGATCTGCATACTTAAGGGAACTTGGCCAATCTCCAGGCAAAATATTCTGGAAGGGTGGCCAGGCCAACCCTTAAATATGGTGGAGCCATGCTAGCAGGGAGTCTGGTGGAATATGTAGTGTGAAGGAGACTGTTGGTAGCCTAGGAGGAGACCCCTGTGTCTGGGGGGGGGGGGGGGGGGAGTCTGTTACCAGGCTAGGCTCGTGAAGATCCTATCAGCATCTTAGTTTGAGAAGGAACCTTGCCCAAGGAGCAGCAGGGAGAAAGCACAGTGTGAATACATCCGCACACCAAGAAAGGGGAGAAACTGCCATATGTAGCAAGCTTTCAGGAGGTCAGCGCTCCTGAACCCTTCCTATCCCTTACCCTGGGAGACCTTTGGAGCAGCCAGGTGGGATGGTGAAGTAGCAGGCAGGAGGGCTGGGAGAAGTTTCTACAGAGGAGAGGAGAGGCTCCTGTATGCAGCTTACATTACACTGTGCTATTTTCTAGAGGGGACTGAGAGCTCCAAGTCCTCAATGGACTTTTGCTTTTGATCTTTAATCACTAAGGAGGGAGAACAATCTAGGATTTTGTACACAGGAAGTCGTTCCCATGCAATGATTCAGTTAAGTTGGGCATCCCATAACCTTTATACCCATCCAAGTTACCACCTCTAATAAAACCAAACCAAGCTCAGAGACTGTTTTCTTATGTCCAGATGGAAGTGAAAAATGCTTGTTGTTTGGCTGTGCAGGGATAGGGGAACCAGTCACCAGCAGCCTCTGTGGGGGAAGCGCTATACATTTATCTCCTACACTTGGTAAATTCCTGGGGGTGTTTTTTTTTTTCTTGACACCGAATGTGAACCTATGGCAGGGCTCGACAAATCCCGGTCGCCATGGCGACTAGAAATAGCCTCCTGACGACTTGGCTTGGAAGGTGGGCAAAAAAAGTCCCCAGCTCTTCCTTGTGTGAGCTGGCGCCATCTGGTGGTGGCCGTTGGTATTACATGTTAAGCATTACAAGTTAAACAGCAATTCTAATGTAATTTTTCACTATTTTCACTGCCATCTTCTTCCCTCTAATTAGAACCCCCAAAAATTATATATATTTTTTATCCTAACACCCTAGAGAAAAAAATGGCGATCGTTGCAATACTTTCTGTCACGCCGTATTTGCGCAGCGGTCTTACAAGTGCACTTTTTTGGGGAAAAAATTACACTTTTTTTAATTAAAAAAAAAACAGTAAAGTTATCCCCATTTTTTTTAATATTATGAAAGATAATGTTACGCCGAGTAAATTCATACCCAACATGTCACGCTTCAAAATTGCATCCGCTCGTGGAATGCCGACAAACTTTTACCCTTTAAAATCTTCATAGGCGCCGTTTAAAAAAATCTACAGGTTGCATGGTTTGAGTTACAGAGGTCTAGGGCTAGAATTATTGCTCTCGCTCTACCAATCGCGGCGATACCTCACATGTGTGGTTTGAACACCGTTTACATATGCGGGCGCTGCTCACGTATGTGTTCGCTTCTGTGCGCAAGCTCGTCGGGACGGGGTGCGTTTTCTGGCTCCTAACTTTTTTAGCTGGCTCCTAGATTCCAAGCAAATTTGTCAAACCCTGGCCTATGGGAATGGAAGGCAGGTGGTTCCCTGGTTCCAGTATGGAACCATGGCAAGGTGCATGTGACAGCCCTGTTGCTTGGTCTAGTGCCATCTAATGGGGTGGGGAGACGGTGTGCAGCCTTGTGTAAGCTCCAGCCACAGCAACACATGCTGGCAAGAAATAATTTTTGGAATCTCACTTGAACATGCAAGAACCTGGTGTATTTACCATAAACAAAAAAAAAAAACACACTCAGACTGCACCCGATGCACAAACAAGTGCACACCAAAAAAGTGACACAAAAATGTGCACAAGGGAATACACATGGTCCGCCTCTGAAGAGAAGGGACCCTTGCCCTGATCCCCCGGGGCGTTGGGCTCCAGACGGGGACTGGGGTACTTCACATGGTCCATCTGGCCGAAACCAGATAGACCCATTTCTCTGGGAGGTCTGACGAACCAGACCAACCCAAGTCTTAGGTGGGGCTCCCCCAAAGGGAGATCCCATGAGAGAGGGCTAAATTAGCCAGAAGGCTATGTCCACCCCCTCCCAAGACTTTCAGGGCAGGGCCGAGGACCTACACCCTACTCGTCAAACGTGTACAATACCAAACAACCAAAAAAAAGGAAAAAGACAAAAAGTGATAAACACGACAAAGGCAGGGAAAGGGGAAGTGGAGAAAGTGCAATTGTTATTGGTTCAATAGCCAGCCCTAAGGCCAGGAATAAAAATGTCTCTGGTCCTGGCCAAAAGGTCCGACCCAAGAGGCAGGTGCGGGAAAATTTGCGATGATGCAGTGGCCAAGGTGCCAGTAAAACTCAAAGTGCCCACATACAGTGAGCAATTAGGGCACCCCTGGACTGCCATTTCAGGGGCACATACACCACAGGCTTTTTTCAGGACCCGGCCTTTGGCCAGACCAGTGCCTCTCCATCCCCATCAGGAGATAACCCTTCCGGTTTTCTGTAGAGGAGACCTATTAACGGCCCTCACTTCGTCGAGCGGTCCCGTTTTGTCTCTCCCCAATACTAACTATCCAGATTACCATTACACCAGTGGTTTGCATAGCCACAGTCACCCCTAACCCACCCATTGCAGGCTAGTGACAGTAGCACAGCGCCTCCACTAGTAATTGACAAGAACAGATACTACACTTGATCGTAGCCAAAAGGCCGAGAAGCAGTATATGGGAGTCATCTACCTGCCAAAAGGATTTGAATTTGTCCACACAGTCCTCAGATTCACAGCTGTCAACTTCTTAAAACGCTACAAGGTGAGATCTTGCTTGGAGCCACCCACCTGCCTGTTGGCTCCTGGGATAGATGTGTCAATAGTCTCAGGAGTGAAGGGGCACCCTCTACACCGTGCGAGCGCTCCTCACTTTCTTCACACTACACAGAAGATCGGGGGGTGTATGCTAGGTAGCCAGCTGCACCGTATCCCAGAAGAAAGTCCAACCAGGCTTCAGATGCCCACAATGATGATGAATGCTTACAGGATCGAGAGGCGACAGGGACTCGCATTGGATTTACAAGGAACACAAACGATTGCATAAGCACTATCACTGAGGTTTTTTTTTTTTAAAGACTGGAGCTCAGCTTTAAAGTGGCTGTAAACCCTTTACAACCACTTTTGCCTACCGGTAAGCCTAGATTAAGGCTTCCCTGTAGGTGCTCGAAATATCTCCTAAACCTCCACTTTTTAGGAGATATTTACAATAACAGGCGCCTATGTCTATGGCACTTGCGCCGTAGACAACGGTGCAGGTGCACTTTAGAAACGCTGATCGTGCCGTTTCAAAAGGAGATCGTGCCATGACTGGCGGCTCCTGCACGCATGCGCTGGAGTGCCATCATCGTGGCTCCAGCCAATCACAGAGGTATTACATAATGAGCTAGTATGCTATGCATACTAGATCATTACGCCTTTGTTTTGCAGGTGTTTTTTTTAACCCACTTTAAAGGCTCTTTCCCTTCCCAGACTGACTGGGCAGTGAAAGAAAATAAATAAGAATGAGCTCATCTCTTCGCCCTCAGATTTTACCAACAATTGCTCCTTCTTCCTTCCCTAGTCTGAGCTCTGCAAGAAGACAATACCAGGTCAAATTTAGGTATTTATAGTGCAGGGGTGCGCTATGCCCAGCGTGCAGGGGTGCGCACCAGTTTTTCAATATTAATATTACTTTAAGGTGCCATTACCAGCATGCAAAACTAAACCAGAGTGCAAAATTAAATAAAAAAAAAACAACTTAAAGGATCACTAAAGGAATTTTTTTTTTTTTTTGCTAAATAGCTTCCTTTACCTTACTGCAGTCCTGGTTTTATGTCCTTATTGTTCGTTTTTGCTTTGAAGTTGCTGTGATTCTGCTGTGATCTCCACACTTCCTGGTTGTCTGGCTCCTTATAACCACAGTACTGGGAGCTTTTCCCTGTAGGTCTAAGCTGTCATTACTGTGTGTCTAAAACTTAACAGAACCAATCAGATTCATTTTAAAAACAAAACACTGCCCTGGATTTGTTTGTTTTTGTTCTGTGTGTCTCTCTAGTTCACAGGAACATGAAACCAGTTTAAAAGTGAAACTAACCTGCAGGCACATTATAGGATTGATTTTTATCTATTTGTAATCATTTTTAAAATGAATCAGTTAACGTTTATGTCTCTATACCCTGTAAACAGTCATTTCAGCAAAAAAAATAAAATGTTTTCCTTTAGGCCCCTTTCACATTGAGGAGTTTTTCAGGCGGTAAAGCGCTAAAAATAGCGCTGCTATCCCACCTGAAAAACTCCTGCCCAGCTACCTCAATGTGAAAGCCGAAGGGCTTTCACACTGAGGCGATGCGCTGGCGGGAGACAAAAAAATCTCCCGTCAGCAGCATCTTTGGAGCGGTGAGAGGAGCGGCGTGTATACCGCTCCTTCACCGCTCCTTCCCATTGAAAACAATGGGAACCGCGGCAATACCGCCCGCAATGCGCCTCTATATAGGCGCATTGCGGGCGGTATTAACCCTTTATCGGCCGCTAGCGGGGGTTAATACCGCACCGCTAGCGGCTGATTTCCACGGCAATCCCGGCGGTATAGCGCCGCTATTTTTAGCGGCGTTATACCGCCACCGCAGCTCCCGCCCCAGTCTGAAAGGGGCCTTAGTGACCCTTTAACCACTTAAGGACCGCCTCATGTACATATACGTCAGCAGAATGGCACAGGCAGGCACATCCACGTATATATACGTCCTCTGCTTGACGTGGGTCCGATCGGGGGCGGTACCCGTGGCTTCAGGAGCGATCCGGGACGACGGCGCGGCTATTCGTTTATAGCCGCTCCGTCGCGATCGCTCCCCGGAGCTGAAGAACGGGGAGAGCCGTGTGTAAACACGGCTTCCCCGTGCTTCACTGTGTCGGCGCATCGATCGCGTCATTCCCTTTATAGGGAAGACACGATCGATGACGTCATTCCTACAGCCACACCCCCCTACACTAGTAAACACATACACAGTGATCCCTAAATGTTACAGCGCCCCCTGTGTTTAACTCCCAAACCAACTGTCATTTTCACAATAAACAATGCAATTTAAATGCATTTTTTGCTGTGAAAATGACAATTGTCCCAAAAATGTGTCAAAATTGTCCGAAGTGTCCGCCATAATGTCGCAGTCACGAAAAAAATCGCTGATCGCCGCCATTAGTAGTAAAAAAATAAAAATAAATAAAAATGCAAAAAAACTATCCCCTATTTTGTAAACACTATAAATTTTGCGCAAACCAACCGATAAACGATTATTGCGATTTTTTTTACCAAAAATAGGTAGAAGAATACGTATCGGCCTAAACTGAGGGAAAAAAAAATGTTATATATGTTTTTGGGGGATATTTATTATAGCAAAAAGTAAAAAAAAGGGATTTTTAATAACAGCTTACCTGAAAAATCCTTTTCTTGTAGTACATCACGGGACACAGAGCAGCATAGCCATTACATATGTTATATAGTGTACCTTCAGGTGATGGACACTGGCACTCTCCGACAGGAAGTTCCCTCCCTATATAACCCCCACCCATAGTGGGAGTACCTCAGTTTTGTAGCAAGCAATATGCATCCCAAAATTCCCCATAAGAGGGGTGGGAGCTCTGTGTCCCGTGATGTACTACAAGAAAAGGATTTTTCAGGTAAGCTGTTATTAAAAATCCCTTTTTCTTTATCGTACATCACGGGACACAGAGCAGCATAGCCATTACATATGGGATGTCCCCAAGCAATGCTCCATGAGGGGAGGGAGACAACCAGAAAAAAACAAACAGGAGGTGCCACCGGACAGGAGGAGGTTAAATTGCGGCCTGGAGGACCGCCTGCCCAAAAGCTGAATCAGCGTTCCTCCTAACGTCCATTTGATAAAACTTTGCAAATGTGTGGACAGACGACCAGGTCGCTGCCCTGCAGACCTGAGCCATAGGGACCTGGTGATACGCTGCCCAAGAGGCACTCACAGCTCTAGTGGAATGAGCCTTAACCGATAAGGGTGGACTTTTCCCCTTCAGGCCATAGGCCTGTATAATTGTCTGCCTAATCCACTTAGAAATAGTGGCTTTAGACGCTGCCTGGCCCTTCTTGGGCCCTTCTGGCAGAATGAATAAGACGTCAGTCTTACGAATCTGGGCTGTAGCTTCCAAGTAAATCTTTACAGCTCTAACTACATCCAAGGAATGTAGTAACCTCTCTTCCTTAGAAGAAGGCTTTGGAAAAAATGATGGAAGAATCGCATCTTGATTAAGGTGAAAATTAGACACCACCTTAGGCAGGAAGGACGGAAGCGGCCGCAAAACGACCCTGTCCTTATGCAGTAATAAATAAGGTGCCTTACATGACAAGGCTGCCAACTCCGACACTCTTCTGGCGGATGCCATGGCCACCAGAAACACTAGTTTCCTAGTCAAAAGGACCAAAGGGATCGCGGACAAGGGCTCAAAAGGCTGCCTTTGCAAGGCCGATAGAACCAAATTTAGATCCCAAGGATACAGGGGAGCTTTAATCGGGGGATTCACCCGAATGACACCTTGTAAAAAGGATTTCATTAAAGAATGGGCAGCCAAAGGTCTCTGGAAGAAGACCGACAAGGCAGACACCTGCCCCTTGATTGTGCTGACCGCCAAACCTTTTTCCACTCCCAATTGTAAAAACTCCAGGATTCTCCCAATGGTATATTTGCGGGGATCCCATTTCCTGGTCTCACACCAGGTAATATAGGCCTTCCACACCCTATAGTATATTAACCTGGAAACTGGTTTCCTTGCGCTTATAAGGGTGGAAATGACCTGCCCTGAAAGGCCTCTGTTTCTGAGAATCAGGGACTCAGCCGCCAGGCCGTTAAATTTAGGGCCTGTAAGGCAGGATGGTAGAATGGCCCTTGTGAGAGGAGGTCCGGACGTAGAGGGAGGACCCAAGGCTCCTCTACCGTCATCCTTTTTATCAAGGAGTACCAAGGTCTTCGGGGCCACTAGAATCGCTGGCTTACGTTCCCTTTGAATTCTGTGAAGAAGACGGGGTAGCATCCGTATTGGAGGGAAGGCATAGATTAGCGCAAACTGATGCCAAGGGCACACCAAGGCATCCGTCCCGCAGGCCAATGGATCCCTCGTTCGAGAGACAAACTTTGCTACTTTGGCATTGAATCTGGACGCCATAACGTCCACCTCCGGAGTACCCCACTTCCGGCAAATGTCCTGGAACACTTCGGGGTGGAGGGACCACTCCCCTAGGGACATCTGTTGGCGGCTGAGGAAGTCCGCCTGCAAATTGTCCACCCCGGGGATAAAGATAGCTGAGATGCAGGGGACATGGGCTTCTGCCCATGAAAAGATCCGATCTACCTCCCTCTGGGCTGCCTGACTCCTGGTGCCGCCCTGGTGGTTTATATAAGCCACGGCAGTGGCATTGTCGGATTGTACCCTTACTGGGGAGCCCTGCAGAATCTCCGTCCAGCCCAAAAGAGCCAACCGAGCTGCTCGGATCTCTAAGACATTTATGGGTAGGGCTGATTCTGCCCTTGACCATTTCCCCTGTAGGGTTAAATCGTCTAGGACTGCACCCCAGCCCGATAGGCTGGCATCCGTGGTTACTATCCTCCAAGAGGGGGGACTGAACGATCTTCCTTTCAGAAGATTTTTTGTGACTAGCCACCAACACAGACTCTGCCTTACCGCATAGGGAAGGGAAATGGGAAGATCCAAGGCCTGGAGTCTTTTGTCCCAGACCGTGAGAATTGCTCTCTGTAGCCTTCGAGAATGGATCTGGGCATAGGGCACTGCCTCGAAGGTGGCCACTAGCTTTCCCAACAGGCGCATGCAGAGGCGTATAGATGGCCTTGTGCTGCTTAAGACTACCTGGATTAATTCCCTTATCGAGTCTACTTTGGACTGGGGCAGGAAGATCCGTTGTCGTCTTGTATCTAAAATTAGACCTAGATACTCCAACCTTCTTGTGGGCTGTAAGGCCGATTTGTCCCGGTTTAGAACCCAACCCAGGGACTCTAGGCAGTTTACTACTAGCAACACTGCCTGATTTAAGCCGGCCGCTGAGTGGTCGACTACCAGAAGATCGTCTAAGTAGGCCATGACCAGAATGCCCTGTTCCCTTAGGATGGCCAACACAGGGGCCAGGATTTTCGTAAAAACCCGAGGGGCCGTGGCTAGTCCGAACGGAAGGGCCACGAACTGATAATGCCGATAGTTTAGGGCAAAACGCAGAAACCTGTAATGGCCTGGGAAAATCGGAACGTGCAGGTACGCGTCCTTTATATCGATGGAGGCCAAGAACTCCCTTCCTTGAAGGGCGGCCACCACCGAGCGAATGGACTCCATTCGAAAGGACCGGACTCTTAAAAAGCGGTTTAATGACTTTAGGTCCAGTATAGGCCTGACGTCGCCGTTTGGCTTTGAATGAATGAATGAATGAAAAACTTATATAGCGCGGCACATGCGAACTGAATCGCCTCTGGGCGCTGGTTGTTCGTGTCTCATGCCATCAGAAGAGCAGGGTTTTGATCTGCTTTCTGAAAGACAGGTGGTTTAGCTCCAACCGAATGCTGGTTGGTAAAGCATTCCATAGCCTGGGACCTTGGAAAGCAAACCTTCTTTCTCCTTTGGATTTGTATTTGGTTTTTGGAACCTTGACCAGATTTTGGTCGGTGGTTCGCAGAATGCGGTTGGAATTGTGAGGTTTGATCTTGTCGCATAGATATCTTGGAGCCTTCCCATGGATGCACTTATGTGTCAGGCAGAGTGCTTTGAATGCAATTCTGTCTTTCACTGGCAACCAGTGAAGGGATCTCAGTGAAGGCGAGATTGATTCCCATGATTTTTTCCCAGTCACAAGTCTTGCGGCCGTATTCTGTACGACTTGTAGACGAGCGATTTGGTACTTAGGGAGCCCGAGGTAAAGGGCATTTGCATAGTCCAGTCTGGAATTCACAATTGTTCCCACCACGACTGCTACGTCTTCTTTGGGGATAAATGGAATAAGTCTGCGTAGTAGGCGCATCAAATGGTGCGATCCGCTGACTACTGACCCTATTTGTGCGTCCATTGTCATGAAGGTGTCAAAAGTGACTCCTAGACTTTTGACTTTGGAGCTAGGGGAGATGATTTGTCCCAGAATGGGCGATGGTGTCCAGTTTGTTGCCAGTTGACTCTTCCGACTGGCGTGAAACATAAAAAGTTCTGTTTTAGAGCTATTGAGTTTAAGATAACTCTTAGTCATCCAGTTTTCTATTGAAGTGAGACATTTCTCTAATCTGAGATGATGATCCTTTTTGTTGCAGATGCGAAAATACAGTTGCGTGTCGTCTGCATAAGAGTGATAGAGTAGTTCTTGGCTACTGATAATATCAAAGAGAGGACAAAGATAGATGTTGAACAGCACCGGTGATAGGGGGGATCCTTGGGGGACCCCACATGGCACCGTGCGTTTTTCCGACGTGAAAGATCCCAGTTTCACTGTTTGTGATCGGTTTCCAAGAAAAGAGGAAAACCATGGTAAAGCATCTTCTGCGACTCTGGCGACTTCTGCTAGTCGTCTCAGTAACAATTTATGGTCTACTGTGTCGAAGGCTGCGCTTAGGTCCAGCAGAACCAGGAGACAAGATTCTCCTTCGTCTGCGGCCTCGAGCGCATCGTCCCATATTTTCAGTAAGGCCGTTTCCGTCCCGTGTCCGGGACGGAAACCGGATTGAAATGGATCAAGTAGGTTGTGGGTATCCAGATGCTGTTGCAGCTGTTGTACCACCACTTTCTCCATTATTTTGGAGAGAACATTTAGACCTGTTATGGGACGGCGGTGAGTTGGGTCCATGGGATCCAAATTAGTTTTTTTCAAGATGGGCTGGATTGTGCCCTCTTTCAGCAGGGAAGGCACTATGCCTTCCTTAAATGACTGATGTATAAGCTGTGTGATTGGAGGTGCCAGGATGTCGGCACATTCCTTCAGTAGCTTGGTGGGAATGATGTCATTGGGTGCTGTGCTGTTCCGCAACGCACCAATGATATTTTTGGTGGTATTGACGGAGATTGGTTCCAGAATGAACTTAGTTGATTGTAGAGGATTTCTGTCGGTGTTTTGTAGTTGATTGAAGAGGGGGCTGAGCGGAGTATTGTTTTGCAGAATACTTACCCGAATTCTTTCAATTTTGTTGATGAAGAAATCCGATAGTTCATTACAGAACTCTTGGGAGTCTGAAGTGGGGACTTCAAGACATCCCGGATTCATGGTCTGGGTGACCATCCTGAAGAGTTCTCGTGGGCGATTCATGGCGCTGTTAATCACCATGGAAAAGTGATGTTTTTTGGCTTTGAAGATTTCTTTGTGATATCGTGTTGTTATTGCTTTGTAGATGTTGAGGCGGTCTTCTGAAGGGCTTCTTTTCCAGGCGGCTTCCGCCCTTCTGCGCTCTTGCTTCAGTAGCGACAGCTGGTTATTGAACCAACTGGACTTTTTTTCCCGGATGCAGACTTTGCGCTTTGGTGCTGCTAAGTCGGCTGACTGTAGCAGAGCTGCATTTATGGCGTCCAGTGTATCTGAGGCTGCTAGCTGAGGAGGAATAGCCCCAATTCGGTTTCCCAGGGTAGATTTGAAGAGTTCCGAGTGGAGCTTCTTCTGAGATCTAGCCCAGTGTATTGTCACCGGCTTGGGTGCTTTTATAACTAGTGGAATTTTGGGAATTGTGAAGCTAATTGCATGGTGGTCTGTCCATGGCAAAGGTTCATTACCCAAAATGTTTATTTTCAGATTTTGTCTGAAAATTAGGTCGAGTGTGTGACCTGAAGCATGCGTGGGTCCGCATATAAGTTGCTGTAGTCCTAACCCTTCCAGGTGGTCGATGCAGGCATCCGCGATGGGATCCTGTGAGGAGTTGGCCCACAGATTGAAATCCCCGAGCAGCAAAAGATGATTGCTGTTAAGGGAGTAAGTGGATATGAACTCCGTTAATGATGGTAACAACTGCGATTTGGGCCCAGGTGGCCTATAGCAGAGGAGAATGTGAACGGTCTCCTGGGAGTTAGTTTGAAGTTGAAGCGTAAGGGTTTCCATAAACGGTAGAGGATTTTGAAGGACCGGTTTAGTGATTGCAATATGAGACTTATGAATCACTGCAAGGCCTCCTCCTCTTTGCCCTATTCTGTTTTCCGTTAAGATGCGATAATTTACTGGCACCAGTTCTCCGAGAATGGTGTTGCAGTCGTCTGAAAGCCAACTTTCTGTAATAAAGAGGCAGTCTAGATCGTTTTGTAGTAAGAAATCGTGGATTTCTGATCGGTGTTTTACTGCCAATCTAGTGTTAATCAAAGCACATGATATGTGCTTGAGCTTTGTTGAATGGTTGAAATTTTTGATGATCGATCGACGATCGAATCTCAAAAGTTGATCTATTTTTAAGGCCTTTTTGGTGACGGCAGGTAATACTGTTGCGAATTGTCTCAGACCCCAAATAGTTTCTGCAGAGTATCGCATTTTAACCATTGTTGCTAGTCACCGTGGACGGGGGTGCAGGTGTTGCGTGAGAATTAGTGTTGAGCAGAATATGCCATATTCGATTTCGCGATATATCTCGAATATATATTCGAATATTCGAGATATATTCGCTAAATTCGAATATTCGTGATATTTTATCGAAATTAATTGATTGCGATTTTTCGCTATTGCGAATGCGAAAATAATTGCGATTTTTTTAATAACTGCGGTAGGAGCGCTCTGATTGGCTTAGAATATTCGTGATATTTTATCGAAATATCGCAACATGCGAATGCGATATTTATTGCGCAATTTCGAGATATGCTGGAGGAGCGCTCTGATTGGCTCAGAATATTCGTGATATTTTATCGAAATATCGCAACATGCGAATGCGATATTTATTGCGCAATTTCGAGATATGCTGGAGGAGCGCTCTGATTGGCTCAGAATATTCGTGATATTTTATTGAAATATCGCAACATGCGAATGCGATATTTATTGCGCAATTTCGAGATATGCTGGAGGAGCGCTCTGATTGGCTCAGAATATTCCTGATATTTTATCGAAATATCGCAACATGCGAATGCGATATTTATTGCGCAATTTCGAGAAATGCTGGAGGAGCGCTCTGATTGGCTCACTCTGAAATCGAATATTCGAGATATTTTAACGCAATTTCACAAAATGCGAATGCGAAATTGATTGCAGATATTTCGAAAACTGCTGTAGCAGCACTCTGAAATCGAATATGTATGATATTTTAACCAAAAAACATATTGCGATTGCGATTTTTCGATCGCGCATGCGCAATTGCGCGAACAACACGCGACCATTTCCTGGAGCCTTGCCAGTTTCCAACTTATGATCGCAGCGCAATCACACAGCAACATGGTTGGAAGCAATTTCACTAAGTCTGAGGAAAAGTTGCTGATTTGTGTAAGTATTTTGACCACCGTTATTTCATCATCTTCAACTGCATTTTAGTCTAGTTTAAAAGTTAGTATATATGATCAGATATTAGTATTTCACAAAAAATGTGTCTCCTGCTTTTACAAAACTACAAGTCCCAGCATGCCTGGACAGCTGCAGACACCCTGGTTGGCAAATGTGTATTTAGGCACTTTTCCTTGTTATTTAGCATAATGAATTTAACATTTTTTTGGACATAGGACGTATGCGAACGTCCTGACTTCAGTGTCCTCAAGGCCCAAGGACGTTCGAATACATATTGCCCTTTAGATGTTGCAGAACTACAACTTCCAGCATGACTGGGAATGCTGGCACTTCTAGTATTGTAAGTTCTGCAGGCCCACATTTTTCAGGCCTTTATGCACGGGTCTCTAAACTGTGGCACCCTAGATGCAGCAAAAGTAAAATTCTTAGCATGCACTGACAGACCGTGGCTGATGGGAGTAGTAGTTTTGCAACAGCTGGAGGTGGACTGGTCTTGAAACCCAGAGTTAGGTAACAAACCCGTAGTGTTTTGCAACCATTCTGCCTCCAGCTGTTTTTTTCCTGTTGAAAAGCCTGTGGCGTGCAAAACACAACCCAAAAACTCCACCCGGTGCAAGGAAAAATTTGCACACACCTAAAGAGTGACATCACAAAAAACTGCGACGGTTGCATACGTCAGTGGTCCTCCGAAAAGGTCCCGTCTCTGACCCCCCGGGGCGTTAGGCTCCTGACAGGGAAAAGAGTTACTGTGGTCCATACAGCCGAAGCCATATGGACCCATCTCGGTCCAAGCAGCGCAATCAACACGCGAACAACACGCGACCATTTCCTGGACCCTTGCCAGTTTCCAACTTTATGATCGCAACGCAATCGCAGAGCAAGATGGGTGGAAGTAATTTCACTGTATCTGAGGAAAATTTGCTGATTTGTGTAAGTATTTCGACCACTGTTATTTCATTATCTTCAACTGCATTTTAGTCTAGTTTAAAAGTTAGTATATATGATCAGATATTAGTATTTCACAAAAAATGTGTCTCCTGCTTTTACAAAACTACAAGTCCCAGCATGCCTGGACAGCTGCAGACACCCTGGTTGGCAAATGTGTATTTAGGCACTTTTCCTTGTTATTTAGCATAATGAATTTAACATTTTTTTGGACATAGGACGTATGCGAACGTCCTGACTTCAGTGTCCTCAAGGCCCAAGGACGTTCGAATACATATTGCCCTTTAGATGTTGCAGAACTACAACTTCCAGCATGCCTGGGAATGCTGGCACTTCTAGTATTGCAAGTTCTGCAGGCCCCCATTTTTCAGGCCTTTATCCACGGGTCTCTAAACTGTGGCACCCTAGATGCAGCAAAAGTAAAATTCTTAGCATGCACCGACAGACCGTGGCTGATGGGAGTAGTAGTTTTGCAACAGCTGGAGGTGGACTGGTCTTGAAACCCAGAGTTAGGTAACAAACCCGTAGTGTTTTGCAACCATTCTGCCTCCAGCTGTTTTTTTCCTGTTGAAAAGCCTGTGGCGTGCAAAACACAACCCAAAAACTCCACCCGGATGCAGTGAAAAATGTGCACACACCTAAAGAGTGACATCACAAAAAACTGCGACGGGTACATACGTCAGTGGCCCTCCGAAAAGGTCCCGTCTCTGACCCCCCGGGGCGTTAGGCTCCTGACAGGGAAAAGAGTTAGCAACGCATATCTCCCCTATACGTGTATCCTGTGTTGTTAATATATTCATAATTATGCAAATGATAATGGCTGCTATATTTATGCAAAAAAGGTGGCGACCGAAATGGCAGGATATAAAATCTGTCATGTTACCCCGTCATTGATTAATAAGGCGAGAATGCTTCCAATTGTTGAATAGCATACATTTACGTCATATATCCATAAGGCTGTCAACAGAAGTATTACAATATACTTTGTTCTTCATCTTGCAGAAGTTCCTGGAAACAGGATACGATAAGCTGCGGAGGCAGCCAGAGAAAAGGGCTGTGGTCAGCGCCCTAATCGCTGACTTTGGCGGCCAACACGACCACAATGCGATTGTGAAGAAGTGGTCTGACCTGAAGAGGCGCCAAATGGATCAGGTCAGACGTCTTCGGGCTAAATATCATCCAGGTAAGTTATTGTTGACAGTTATGTTTTTTTTTTAAAAAGTGTATTTTGTGCGTGAACTCGAAAGAGAGAGGAGCCGGCCTGCAGGAGTTGGGAGGCCTCCCCCAGAGGCAATCTGCCACCTTTCTCCATGCCCCGGTTGGCAATGGCGGGGGTGAGGGGGTCCTCCCAACCTCGCATAGCACACCCACCAGGGGCGGGGCTGAGACCACCAAACTCAATTCACAGGTAGCCGAGAGCGGGATCCGAACCCCTAGCTGCAGAGGTGAATCACTTGTCAGTGCAGTGGCAATCGCGTGGAGCCACTGCAGCTCCTTTGGTGACAGTTATGTAAGGTCATATGTAATTCATGTAAGGTCAGATGTTGTTAACCAAGATGCCATGTTGTGCTAACATATATCACCACCAGCCAAGGTATTCATAGTACTGTTGAAAAAAGACATGGGACAGCAGACAGGAACACAGAAGTTATGTGGGAACATACTTTTCCCATTGCTTTGCATGGGACTTTAAAGAAAAACCCCGACCATGGCAAGTGGGGGTGGGTAAGGGTTAAACCACCTATCCTATGTTTGTGGCTGACATATAAGTAACCTGTGTGCCAAGTTTCATATAAATATCTTTAGCCGTTTGTACGTGATGCTGGAACATACATACATACATACATTTATGCACACACACACGTTGAGTTTATATATATAGATTACCACTAAATTCCTGTGTTAGGAGTGGGGTTGTTATAGTAATCCCGTGTGCTCCATCAGGCCCTTTTTTTAACATGAGATGGTCTGAACAAAACAAAGGAGACAAAAACAGCTCATTTTAACATGGTGGCATCCCAGCTCACGCTCAGTCCCCTGTAGTGCCCACAAGACCCTTTAATATAACATTGTCCCATTGGTTAACTGTCTATATAAATCAATTTGTATTCATATACAATACAGCAGAGTACACAGAATTTGCATACGTCATTAGAAAACATTTTTATAATATATGAACATTGTGTTATTATAGGAGCTCCAATGCCAGTTGTGCGCGCCAAGCGCAGAAGGCGCCAGGCCGATGAGGAGGAGGAGGAGGATGCGGCAGAGGAGGATGCGGCAGAGGAGGAGATGGATGAGGAGGAGCAGCCAGGGCCCTCCCACTCCCCAACCCCAGCTCCTGTTGAGGAGCAAGCTGAGGAGCTTCCCCCCCCCACCACCCCAACTTCTCAAGCAGAAGAGCAGGAGGAAGAGAGCGGTCCTGTGAGCCTCGTTCAGGAAGGTAAATATGTGCACAATGATTAATAACATTTCAACAACAAAATGTAGATATAAAAATGGACAACATATAAAGCGCACCTGTCAGATTGTAGAACCATAATATGGTATTGATGCTAGAAGTATACAGGTAGTGCATAATTATTAGGCAAGTTGTATTTTTGAGGATTCATTTTATTATTGAACAACAACCATGTTCTCAATGAACCCCAAAAACTCATTAATATCAAAGCTGAATTTTTTTGGAAGTAGTTTTTAGTTTGTTTTTAGTGTTAGTTATTTTCGGGGGATATCTGTGTGTGCAGGTGACTACTATTACTGTGCAGAATTATTAGGCAACTTAACCAAAAAATAAATAGATACCCATTTCAATGATTTATTTATAACAGTGAAACCAATATAACATCTCAACATTCACAAATACACATTTCTGACATTTAAAAACAAAACAAAAACAAATCAGTGACCAATATAGCCACCTTTCTTTGCAAGGACACTCAAAAGCCTGACATCCATGGATTCTGTCAGTGTTTTGATCTGTTCACCATCAACATTGCGTGCAGCAGCAACCACAGCCTCCCAGACACTGTTCAGAGAGGTGTACTGTTTTCCCTCCTTGTAAATCCCACATTTGATGATGGACCACAGGTTCTCAATGGGGTTCAGATCAGGTGAACAAGGAGGCCATGTCATTACTTTTTTTTATTTACCCTTTCTTGCCAGCCACGCTGTGGAGTACTTTGACGCGTGTGATGGAGCATTGTCCTGCATGAAAATCATGTTTTTCTTGAAGGATGGTGACTTTTTCCTGTACCACTGCTTGAAGAAGGTCTCTTCCATAATCTGGCAGTAGGACTGGGAGTTGAGCTTGACTCCATCCTCAATCCGAAAAGGCCCCACAAGCTCATCTTTGATGATACCAGCCCAAACCAGTACTCCACCACCACCTTGCTGGCGTCTGAGTCGGACTGGAGCTCCCTGCCCTTTACCAATCCAGCCACGGGCTCTTCCATCTGGCCCATCAAGACTCTCTCATTTCAGCAGTCCATAAAACCTTAGAAAAATCTTTCTTGAGATATTGATTGGCACAGTCTTGACGTTGCAGCTTGTGTGTCTTGTTCAGTGGTCATCGTCTTTCAGCCTTTCTTACCTTGGCCATGTCTCTGGGTATTGCACACCTTGTGCTTTTGGGCACCCCAGTGATGTTGCAGCTCTGAAATATGGCCAATCTTGTGGCAAGTGGCATCTTGGCAGCTGCACGCTTAACTTTTCTCAGTTCATGGGCAGTTATTTTGCACCTTTGTTTTTCCACACGCTTCTTTTGTTTGATGATCACGCTTCAGAAGCTTTGCAACTTTAAGAGTGCTGCATCCCTCTGCTAGATATCTCTTTTTTTTGGACTTTTCAGAGTCTGTCAAATCCTTCTTTTGGCCCATTTTGCCAAAGAAAAGGAAATTGACTAATAATTATGCACACCTGATATAGAGTGTTGATGTCATTAGACCACACACCTTCTCATTACAGAGATGTACATTACCTAATATGCCTAATCTGTAGTAGGCTTTCGAGCCTATACAGCTTGGAGTAAGACAACATGCATAAAGAGGATGATGTGGTCCAAATACTCATTTGCCTAATAATTCTGCACTCCCGGGATGTGTTAGACACATAACAAGTGTATACACATGATAATGATTGATTAATAAGCAAAAAAAAATATTTTATTTATTTGGTAACGTTATTTGAAATCCAAATCTTTTTTTATTATATCCTAAAAGCATCAAGAGATCTGAGGAGGCAGAACAGACTCATCGAAAAGACCCACCAGAGGATCCTGCAAAACCAGCGGAAGATGAGCTACCTCACCCAACAAAATGCTCTGCTAGAGCAGCAGCTATCGGGTCATATTGCGGAACTGCACCGCATTCAGAAACGCATTGATAGCTATATTTAAATTTATTTTTGTATTAAAAATTCTTATTTTTTGGAAATGTTTCATTTCTTTTTGAGATAGAGTTGTAGGTTTTTCAACACATCTAACTTCACATCAAACAAATCAACATCAACACATTTAACTTCATAATAAGCAAAAACATTTTATACTATTATTTTATTTAACATTAACCTAGGACAAACTAAAGCACACGACACAGACACGACGAACACAAAATAAACTGTTGAAAAATGAACATAACAAAAGCAACAATATATATATATATACAAAGAGAGAGAGAGGGAGAGCAAGAAAGAGAGAGAATGCAGATGAGCTCTTGCAGACAGCCCAATGGTTGCAGTATAAATGCCGCAAAACAGGGTTTAACATAAGGTTCATTGTTATAGTTACACTTGCTGTTTAGATCCGGTCTGGTAGCTTGTAGCGGAGGCTGTTGGTGGATCCGCTGTGCCAGAGAGGTCATGAAGCTTTACTCAGCATGGAGGCAGCAGCAGGAGTATTAAAATATAATATAACTAGACAATGCATTTCCTGAGGAAAATGCGAGTGGGAATGCTGAATAGCTTAATTGGTGAGCCCCTTGCCAAAGACATTCACCATAACCACTACACTATCTTTAGGACACACAGCTTCTTTCTCTATCTGCAAAGTATAGAGTATGCTGACTTCCTGGTCGCCCCTCCCCCCTCAATAGGTTTCCCCTCCCCCCCAGGTCAGTGAGGAGGAATATTGCACTGAGGTCAGGAAAGTTATTTATGGAAAGAAATAACATTACAAACGCTTTTAATTCACAGATCTAATACATGATTTAAGCCTCCAAACAAAGCTTAATAAATCCTCAAACGTACATGCAATTGATACAACGACTACACCGTTTGAAATACACGGCCCTTGTAAACGCATCGATATGAAATTTATGTAGATAAACTTAAAAATGTGGCCATGTCTGCGATTTAGAAAAGAGCGTCTTTGTGAGTTCTGCAGCAACATTTTTTAGATAATTTCACATGAGAGTCTATGAGACATAATTTCTGGCTGTTGCTCCAATAACTAAAACTAAAATACGTATCGCAGAATTGGTCACATTGCCATAAACCAGACAAGCATAGCTACGTTTTGATATAAAAATTGTGTATGAAAAGTAGATCTTGTGGGCGTGAGACCAATTTGTTTCGCCTTTTTGTAAAGATATTTTTAATTACAAAGATCTCCAATGTTAAGGTCACATGACAGACTCTAAATCCCCTCCATAGGATTACATTATAACCTATTGCATTTTTGTGAAAAATTCGCAAAACGTAAATTGCGTTTTCACCAAAAAATTGTAAACGATAACGATCTGAAAAGTCATAGCCGGATAGCTAAATATTTTGTGACCGCTTTAAAGTTTTTTCAGTGTCTGTAAGTGAAAGTATGAAGTAGCTGAAACTTTTGGCAGGGCATGTGAATTCAAAGGGGAAAAGGATGTTCTCATTGACTTCAATGTTAAAAAAAAGGGTCTAAAAGCTTAAAATTTATAAAAGTGTAAAAAGTAGAAAAAAACTTGAAGAAGTCCCATCATTAGCTGAACGAGACGAACATTTTTACAGTTGAATGGTCTCAATAGCTGAAAGTATGCCGAAGTTACGCAGAACCAAAAAACGTAAGGAATAATAAGATTACTAAATTTACGTATATCAATACTGGAAATGTTTATTAAAGCATTCACACTAATTAAGATTAATACATTTACGGGTATCCATACTGGGAATGCTTATTAAAGCATTCCCACTAAGTATCACACAGGCATGATTTACAAGCAGTAGTGGTAATAGTAATACATAGCATAAAAACACTTGGGGAATACTTTACAGCATCAGTAGTGGTCATAGTAGTCAATAGTGTACCAAAAAATTGGGACACAGGTGTCTTGACTGAGCTGTAATAGTAGTAGTAGACATTGACAATACAGTGTCAAATCACTCGGGCAAGAGGTGCCATGATGAACAGCAGTCTTAATAAGAGTATATAGGGTGTGAAATAATTGCTGACATAGGTGTCTTGACTGGGCAGCAGAAGCAGCAGTAGTAGTATTAGCAGTAGTAGTTAATACAGAGTCATATCACTTGGGCAGGAGGTGCCATGATGAACAGCAGTATTAATAAGAGTATATAGGGTGTGAAATAACTGCTGACATAGGTGTCTTGACTGGGCAGCAGAAGCAGCAGTAGTAGTATTAACAGTAGTAGTTGACACAGAGTCATATCACTTGGGCAGGAGGTGCCATGATGAACAGCAGTATTAATAAGAGTATATAGGGTGTGAAATAACTGCTGACATAGGTGTCTTGACTGGGCAGCAGAAGCAGCAGTAGTAGTATTAACAGTAGTAGTTGACACAGAGTCATATCACATGGGCAGGAGGTGCCATGATGAACAGCAGTAGGAATAGGAGTATATAGAGTGTCAAATAACTGCTGACATAGGTGTCTTGACTGGGCAGCAGCAGCAGCAGAAGCAGCAGTAGTAGTATTAACAGTAGTAGTTGATACAGAGTCATATCACATGGGCAGGGGGTGCCATGATGAACAGCAGTAGGAATAGGAGTATATAGAGTGTCAAATAACTGCTGACATAGGTGTCTTGACTGGGCAGCAGCAGCAGCAGAAGCAGCAGTAGTAGTATTAACAGTAGTAGTTGACACAGAGTCATATCACTTGGGCAGGAGGTGCCATGATGAACAGCAGTATTAATAAGAGTATATAGGGTGTGAAATAACTGCTGACATAGGTGTCTTGACTGGGCAGCAGAAGCAGCAGTAGTAGTATTAACAGTAGTAGTTGACACAGAGTCATATCACTTGGGCAGGAGGTGCCATGATGAACAGCAGTATTAATAAGAGTATATAGGGTGTGAAATAACTGCTGACATAGGTGTCTTGACTGGGCAGCAGAAGCAGCAGTAGTAGTATTAACAGTAGTAGTTGATACAGAGTCATATCACATGGGCAGGAGGTGCCATGATGAACAGCAGTAGGAATAGGAGTATATAGAGTGTCAAATAACTGCTGACATAGGTGTCTTGACTGGGCAGCAGCAGAAGCAGCAGTAGTAGTATTAACAGTAGTAGTTGATACAGAGTCATATCACTTGGGCAGGAGGTGCCATGATGAACAGCAGTATTAATAAGAGTATATAGGGTGTGAAATAACTGCTGACATAGGTGTCTTGACTGATCCAGAGGAGTCATGGGAGAAAATCATGTGGTCAGATGAGACTATAATATAACTTTTTGATCATAATTTCACTAACCGTGTTCGGAGGAAGAATAATGATGAGTACCATGCCAAGAACGCCATCCCTAATGTGAAGCATGGGGGTGGTAGCATCATGCTTTGGTGGTGTTTTTCTGCACATGGGACAGGGTGACTGCACTGTATTAAGGAGAGGATGACCGTGGCCATGTATTGCGAGATTTTGGGCAACAACCTCCTTCCCTGAGTTAGAGCTTTGAAGATGGGTCGAGGCTGGGTCTTCCAACATGACAATGACCCAAAGCACACAGCCAGGATAATCAAGGATTGGCTCTGTAAGGAGCATATCAAGGTTCTGGCGTGGCCTAGCCAGTCTCCAGACCTAAACCCAATAGAGAATCTTTGGAGGGAGCTCAAACTCCGTGTTTCTCAGCGAGAGCCCAGAAACATGACTGATGTAGAGAAGATCTGTGTGGAGGAGTGGGCCAAAATCCCTCCTCCAGTGTGTGCAAAGCTGGTGTAAAACTACAAGAAAGGTTTGACCGCTGTAATTGCAAAGAAAGCCTACTGTACCAAATATTAACATTGATTTTCTCTGATGTTAAAATAGTTATATTCAGCACTGTAAATACATCAGGTCCGGGGCTTTATCAGGGAATGCATGACAAGGGACCCTTCAGCGCCCTGAACCGACGACGGGTGCCAGAAAGTCACCGCCGATCCAGGACTCATTCATCTTTATGAATGTGAGTCTGTCCACGGAGTCTGTGGACAGACGGGTCCTCTTGTCCGTGACCACCCCACCTGCCGCGCTGAATGTCCGCTCAGATAGTACGCTGGAGGGGGGGGCAAGACAATAACTCCAGCGCATACTGAGCGAGCTCGCGGCAGGTGTCCAATCTGGCAACCCAGTACTCCATGGGGTCGTCGGTGCTCATACTGTCAGAAGCACCGACGGACGCCATGTAGTCTGCCACCATGTGGGCCAGCCGCTGGTGGTGACTGCTGCTGGTGCTGGTACTGGGTCGCTCGGTTTGGAAGAACATCCTCATCTCTTCCATTAGGTCCCCTGCTCGGCTGCTGCTGGGTGCAGCCACCTGCTGGGTGAGATGAGGGGGGACAACTGGAGGCCGGGGAGTTGCCTGCTCCAACCGTCTGACAATGCCTGCCTGCAGTTCCTCCATCCGGTGCTGCCTCCGACTGGCTGGGATGAACTGCTCCAGTTTCCCCTTGCACCTGGGATCCAAAAGGGTGGCCATCCAGAAATCATCCCTCGTCTTGATGGTCTTAACCCGGGGGTCCCTCCTGAGGCATCTCAGCATGTGGGCAGCCATGGGGAAGAGCACAGCCCGCTGTGACTCCTCAATGCTGGCCAGGTGAATGAGGTGAGACTCTTCATCCCTGAGGCGCTGCTGGTCAAACTCAGAGATGCCCAACCCCCGGACTATCGGTGCCCCCAACACCGGCTCTCCCTCCTGACCAGGCCCTGACTCCGGGACGACACCAGCAACCACCTCCTCCTTCTCTTCATCATCATCCTCCTCCTCCTCGTCCTGGCCCTGGTCTCGGTGGAGCATTGCTGACTCCTCCTGCTCCACCAAGGCACTCTCCCCAGCTTCGAGCAGGCGATTTAGTGTCCTCTCCAGCATGAACACTATTGGCATCACGCTATTGAGGCCGATTTGCTCACTGCTGACCATCTTGGTCGCCTGCTCGAAGGAGGACAACACTTGGCAGACCTGGTTTATCTGCCCCCACTCCGCACAGGCGATGAAAGGGAGTTGTGGTGAAGCCCTCTCAGTGCCTAGTTCCATCAGGTACTCCCTCACCGCCCTTTGCTGCTCCCACAACCTCTTCAGCATGTGGAGGGTGGAGTTCCACCGCGTCACACTGTCCACAATCAGCCTGTGAAGGGGCAGATTGTACTTCCGCTGCAACTTGGACAGGGACGCGGTAGCGGTGCGCCTGAAGTGGCTGGCAATCCTACGCGCCTTTGCCACAATGTCACTCAACCCTGGATAAGTGCGCAGGAACTTCTGCACCACCAGGTTGAGGACATGTGCCAGACAGGGCACGTGGGTCAGACTGCCAGCACTAAGGGCGGCGAGTAGGTTGCTGCCGTTATCGCAGACAACCATACCTGCCTGGAGCCTTCGGGGTGTCAGCCACTTCTGGACCTGAGCCTGAAGTGCTTTCAGCACTTCTTCTCCAGTGTGTCTCCGGTCCCCTAAACTAACAAGCTGGAGCACGGCCTGACAGCGCACGTGCCCCACACTTGAGTAGCTACGGGGGCGCTTGCTGGGAGGCTCAGCAGCTGCGGAGACAGTGGCTTGAGGGAGACCAGCAGTTCTCCCCTGGACACCCCGGGGCGGCACCACAAGATCGGTTGCCGCCGATCCCTCACCGACGGCTCGGAGGGAAACCCAATGGGCCGTGAAGCTGATGTAGCGCCCCTGCCCATGCCTGCTGGTCCAGCCATCCATTGTGAGATGAACCCTGTCGCTGACAGCGTGATCCAGCGACAGGGTTACATTCTGCACAATGTGCTGGTGTAGGGCAGGGACACCAGTCCTGGCAAAGAAATGGCGGCTGGGGACACGCCATTGGGGTTGGGCCTGCTCCAACATCTGCCTGAAGGGGTTGCTGTCAACTATGTTGAAGGGCAGCAGATGTTGGGCAATAACCCTTGCCAGGAGCCCATTGAGGGAACGCACACGTCGGTCTCCAGGGGGGAAGGGAGTGGTGCGGTCAAAGGCGTCTGAAATCAACGCCTGGCGCCGGACGGCAGTGCGGGACACAGACGCGGAGGGTGCTGTAGAAGTAGAGGTCTGGCTGCCGGTACCAGTACCTCTACTAGAGGGAGCGGGGGGCATGACCTGCTGGAAAGAGATGAAGATGTGGCAGGGGCTGCTGTACCCTGCTCACTTGTGGTGGTGGCGCTGCTACCACCACCACGCTTCATCTCGTCATACATCGCCCAGTGGTTTATCCTCAGGTGCTGGTTCAGGGCTGTGGTACCCACCCAAGCCAAACACTTCCCTCTCTTCACCCTCACTTTACAAATCCGGCAGATGGCCACGGTAGGGTTGTCTGCCACCAGGGTAAAGTAATTCCAGACAGGTGACTTCAGCACCGCCCTCCTGTCAGATGGGGTGACGCTTACTTGCACCTGCTGGGACTCGGTGCGCACAGGTGGAGCTGCCTGCTGCTGCTCCTCCTCCTGACACCTCCTGCTGCCATCACCAGTGGAGACCCTGACGATGGTCTCCCTGGTGGTGACCTGGCGCACCGTTTCACCAGGGTGCCTACCTTCCCCGTCGTCACTGACGTAGTGAGCCGACGCGTCAGATGGCAACCATGATGGGTCACCCTCTTCGCCCCCAGAGATGTCAGACCAAGGGCTGAAATGTGTTGGTCTGAGGGAACCAACTGACATGGAGCCTCTAGCCTGGCTCCGCTGTCCCCTCACCCACGCCTGGGTCTGACTAGGTGCTGCTGTTTCCTGCACCAAAACAGCAGCACCAGTTTGAAGGGATGTCTCTGGGATACTGCCAGCAGGTATCCCATCCTCCTCATCCATCCCTTCAAAAAGGTCCTGACCATCAGGACAGAGCTGGAGGTCTGCCTGATGCATGGCCTCCCCCAAGATATCCCTATCACTGTCGCTGTCGAACAGTAAGATGCTGGACTCTTGGGGGCTGGGGGGGTACTACAGGCACCGGAGTAATGGTGGTACTACTGTGAGTCGGGACCGACGACTCAGTGGCACTGCTGTGCCCCATGTAGTCCACCACTACTTCAGCCTGAGATGGCAATATCGGGCGGCTGCCCGATGGGAAGAACTCCCGGATCAGGCGTACTCCCCTTGCACCCGATCCTCTAACACTAGTAGGGGCACGAGAGGTACCCCGTGCTGGCAGCGATCCAGCACTGGGAGTAACTCCCCTACCCCTGCTGCCACGGCCACGGATGCCGCTCATTATTGCTGATATGTGTGTGGGGGGGGGGTAAACTTTATTGGGGGGGGGAAATGTGAACAAAATGTGTTTTTGTGTATTTTTTACAAGACAGGCACGCAGACAAAGACGTACACAGACAACTACTAAACTATAAGAAAAGTAGTACACCAAAGACAAGGACTACAAAATTAAAGAAAAAAAAAAGCACTAAACAAACACTAACTTTTTTTTTTTTTTTTTAAACACAAAACACAGACACTAAACACACACTAAGCTAAGCTAGATGAAATAAATGTACACTAACAGTGTGTACACTTACTACACAAAATTTAACTAAACTGAACACAAAACTTAGCTTTTAGAAAAGCTCTTTAGGAAAAACTAAACAAAATGTGAACTGAGATGCCTAGCAAATATCACTGAACAGCGAACCTGCAAGATCTAACAGTAACACAAGATGAACAAAACTTGGCTTTTAGAAAAGCTCTTTTATAAAGCTCAGCAAAATGTGTACTGAAATCTCTAGCAAATATCACTGAACAGCGAGGATTGCAGGATCAAACAGTAACACAAATGAACAAAACAGCACAAAACAGCACAAAACGTAGCTTTGAAAAAAGCTCTTGGGTCTATTGCTTTGAAAAAAGCAGTTGATATACTGGAAAAGATCCACTGGAATCACTAAATAGCAATGCTGGTGATGATCTAAATCAATCAGGAACAAAGACACAGGAACACAGAAACAGCCTCCACACTCTATAGCCAGCTTCTGAATCTGCAATGAAATGGTGCTGGGAGTGAGCTTATATAATGTCCATGCAGGCAGGTTCCTATTGGTTGCTAACCTCTGACGAGTGTGGAAGGAGAACTCTGATTGGCTCTGATGCAAAAGGGCGGAGCAAATAATCGCGCAATATTCCTATTGCCGAATATTCGCATTGCGATTATTCGGCAATATAAAATGATCGCTTCAGCTACTCGGCCCAAGGTCTCTAATCATACCAGCAATGCTTTTAGACGTCTATGGAGATCACTAGGATGTGATCTGTTTTAAAAATGAAACTGTAAAAATCGCTCTGATGCGGAAGATCGGGGCGAGGAAAGTAATCGCGCGATATTGCGTTTGCCGAATAATCGCATTGCGATCTTTCTGGAAAATTCAATGAACGCTTCAGCTACTCGGCCCAGGGTCTCTAATGATACCAGCAATGCTTTTAGACGTCGATGGAGATATCTAGGATGTGATCTGTTTTAAAAAAAAAATTGTAAAAAATCGAATATTCGGAATTGCGAATATTCACCGCGAATTTCGAAATATAGCGCGATTTCTCGAATATGCTATATTCGAGTCGAATATTCGCAATGCGAATATTCGTGAGCAACACTAGTGAGAATGGAGAGAAGATTCTCTGAATCCTCACTCTCGGCTTTTTGGTAAAGAGGAAGGCAAAAAAACCCTGGCCGTGCTGGCCAATGTGCTGCGGCAGGGAAAAAAATTCCTTCCTGATCCCTGAAAGGCGATCGGATCAATCCCTGGATCAAAGACTGTTGGATTGTGGAGGGGAAAAGGGGGGGGATGCGGGGTGTCACTGTTGCTGGGGTGTACCAAGATGGCCGCCAGACAAAACACAGGACCCAGGCTAGGGGGGCTGTCAGCTGGGTAAAAAGATAATTCTACCGATCTGGTTGCTGAACAGGGGATGGAGGGGACCTCTAGGGGTGCGGGGGAGATAGTCCTGAGAGATCTGCACTATTTGGTGGCGAGTGCAGGGTGTACGGTCGGCGCGCCGGTAGGCCGCGGCTGAAGCCGCGTACTTTCCTGAGGCGCGGCGGCCGCGAAAAGGAGCAGGCTGGCGCGGGTGTGTAAAAACGCCGGAAAGCGCCGAAAATTCACCCAGGGGGGGTGGCTGGGGGCCACCACAATCGTGGGTGGCCGTGCGGGCGGCGATGCCGGGCGAAAGCGGGGCAGAGAGCCGCAGTGAGGGGTCTGTGTGACGGCTGTCCTGAGAAGGACGGTCATCAGTGGTTCCCCAGGATGGCAGGCCCTGAGAGACAGGGTCTTACCTGCGGAGAAAGATGGAGTCCACGGGGAGAGAGGAGCTGGTTCCTGGTTCCTAGGAGCTGCGGTTTTCCTTGTGCAGCACAGGTATGCAGAGTCTGCCTAGCTTCTGACTGCCAGGTCTGGGTGAGAGCAGGCTCGTAGTGGAAGGTCCGGAGCGCCCTACTCCACCACTGACACTGACTGACTGACTGAGATGACTGACTACTTGACAATGAAGAGGTTTGAGTAAAACCCTTGTCCTTGCTCCCCTGCTGGTACTTCCATAATCACTCCTTGAGATAGGAGTCGCTCTAGGGCGGACAGAAGTGATGCCTGCTTTTGAGGGTCGCCTGGAAGTCTTGACGCTTGAAAGTGAGGAGGGGGGAACTCCCGAAACTCCAGCTTGTACCCCTGAGTCACTGAGGACAGAACCCATTGGTCGGTAACTTTGGCCCCCCACAACTCCGAGAAGAACCGGAGTCTTCCCCCCCACCCAAGAGAGTGGGGGCGCCCCTTCACAAGGCTGCCTTAGGGGCAGCCTTAAACGGCTTACGGTTCCATGGTCTCTTGTTCCCTGCAGCTTGCCCCTGTGGCCTGTTTTCAGCTGCGCGTCCAGGAGGCCGTCGATACTGCCTAGAGAATGAGGGCCCTGGGACTGGAGAGGTTGGACGCTTAAAAGAGGGACCCCGGAACCTTTTCTTAACCGGCAAGAGGGTGCTCTTACCACTAGAGATCTTTTGTATATATTTGTCAAGATCTTCTCCAAACAATCTTTCTCCCTGAAAGGAGAATCCAGTAAGGAGTTTCTTGCAGGGGGTTTCTGCAGACCAGTTTTTCAACCAAAGCAATCTCCTCATATCAACCAAAAATAGGGTAATAAGTGAGAAGCTTGTTGGATCGAATCCTTGATTGCGTCTACCGCGAAACATAAGGCCCTAGGTAGGTCAGCCAGATCCTGAGCTTGTTGGGCTGGGAGGTCCTTTAGGGCCTGCTTTGCTTGGTCTTTTAAAGCCTGGCAGACGCCAATGGCGGCTACAGCCGGCTGGACCACTGCCCCCGCTGTGGCAAAGGATGCCTTCAATAAGGTCTCAAGCCTTTTATCCACAGGGTCTTTAAACATGTGGATATTGTCTACTGGACACGTTAAAGACTTATTGACACATGAGATGGCTGCGTCCACAGTAGGGACAGCCCATTTCTTTGAAAACTCTTCCTCTAAGGGGTACATGACTGCGAACCTTTTGGGAGGCAGAAAAATCCTGTCGGGCTTAGCCCAGTCCTGAAAAATCAGGTCCTTTAACAAAGGATGTACCGGGAATACCAAATTGGCTTGGGGCGCTTTCAGGGAGCCCAATGAGGATACCGCGGAGGCCAGAGGCTGAGGCACAGGTATCTTAAAAGCCAACCGCACCATATCCGTTAGGGACTGAACCCACAGTCTTTCTGCGTGAGAAGCTGAAAAAGGTTCCTCTATTGTAGAATCCTCAGAACCTAAATGGTCAAGGTGATCCTGAGTCTGGTCTCCTTGATCTTCCAATTCGTCAGCGGAGAGGATATCCTCCTCCAGAGACTCAGACCTGGGAGACGGGGATCTAACCCGCTTCTTCCCTGCCAAAGATGCCGTAATTAGAGCGGCCATCCTCCTTTCCAATCCACCCAAGGTGGAGGCTAACATCTCTTCCGTCACATAGGAAGGAGCTGGTTGAGTAGGGCCAGCCGTAGCACCTAGCAACCCTGATGGCTCACCTAGGACAACAACTTCCGGGCATTCCGGAGTAGTAGGGGCCGCTGGATTTTGGATATCCTCAGAGCCTGATGGAGAACCCTTTGGTTTTTTAACCGTCTTAGCGTTTTTAGCGCTACCTGCACCCTTAGGAGCCATAATATACAAATTCTGAGGCACTCCGCTAGTATACAACTGACTGTAATAGCTGGAGGAAATACACATATAATCAAATAAATGTGAAACAATAGGATAGGGTAATGTTAGAGGGACTCCAAACCTCCCATAACCTATAAAAAAGGAAAATCAATACTGAGCCCCAAGGGCTTCAACTACCAGTCTGGTATTGACCCCCTAATGCTGGGCTAGGTGAGCACCCCTAAGTGTTCAAAGGCGCTGCTTAGTACACAGGCTTTGAATGCAAACTTTTAAGCCAGAGGCTCCTTTAGTAAGGTGTACTTCCAACAACTGCCACCGGGTGTCACTGTGCCAGAAAGCTCTGTCAAACCTTCCTATGCTGTAGTCAGCATCGCTGCTCCGTGTCCCTTCACAGCCTTCACAGACTGAACAGCCCTCCAGGATTTATCCTCCCTGTGTGCAGGGAGGAGGAGCCGTCCGGCGTCAACCGCCCCCTCCCCGCAAGCGCGCGCACCGATAAGTAAAGCGCGCGCGCCAAACGCCGTCAGGGGAAGCAGGAAGCCATGTGGAGAGGAGCATCAGGACCTGAAACGCTGGAGCAGCAAACACAGGTAAAAGGAAGCTTTCAATTATCTCCCTAATGGTATGGTTCCCTCTCTGTGGAACACCCTGCCCAAAAAAAGGCCCTCCTTGTGACAGAAGCAGCAGCAGCCTACTAGCCCAGCCAGGGGAACTATACCTGGGTGCTTTGAGCCATCCCGTTTGAAAACTTTGTGGTTCTCCTTTGCCCATGCACAGAGGCATAAATAGGCTGCCCAAGAATCCCCTGTAGGAAGCCTACTGACAAACCAAGTTCCGTAGGCCCCCTGCTTACCTTTCCACGCCGCAGTGTATTGCTCTGCAAGAGGCCCAATCTTCACCCTTCACCGTGGGTATGGTCATAGACCTTCAGGGACCGGGGTCTTAAAAGAACACCACACACCTGGACCTATACAGCACCACTGGCAACAGGTATTCTCTAGGTATAGAAACCAGACCTGGAACCCAGGGTCCAGCCCTCCAAGGAGAGGCATTATAGGCAAAACCCCATCCACGAATTGGGGCCCGGGTACCGTCCACTTTGGCTATGAAGCACCTTGGACGGATCCGGTCAGCTGGCCCTGGTCCCAAAGACTACTACAGGCACAGTCTCAACGTGCACCAACACCTAAGACCCTGGCGAAAAAACTGAGGTACTCCCACTATGGGTGGGGGTTATATAGGGAGGGAACTTCCTGTCGGAGAGTGCCAGTGTCCATCACCTGAAGGTACACTATATAACATATGTAATGGCTATGCTGCTCTGTGTCCCGTGATGTACGATAAAGAAATATTGCATTTTTTTCAAAATTGTAGCTTTATTTTTGTTTATAGCGCAAAAAATAAAAACCGCAGAGGTGATCAAATACCACCAAAAGAAAGCTTTATTTGTGGGGAAAAAAAGATGCCAATTTTGTTTGGGAGCCACGTCGCACGACCGTGCAATTGTCTGTTAAAGCGACGCAGTCCCGAACTGTAAAAACCCCTTGGGTCTTTAGGCAGCATTTTGGTCCGGGGCTTAAGTGGTTAACACTAGAATGCACTGTTCATTGGCATCGTAGTTGTCTAAAGCTTGTAAACATGACAGAATAGAAAAAATATAGAAAAAAATTGTTCTGTCTGCAACTTCAAAGCAACACTCTAAAGCCAATGGGTGGGAACATTTAAGGGAGGCACTGGCATCCTGCACACCAACCACCTTAGATAGATGCCAAAATGGTGGTGTAGGCCTCCGTTTTCATCAGTTGCATGGACAGAGGCTCCCATGAAAGATGTTACACTGCTGATCATAGTGAGCGGCAAAAGGTCTCCGTTCAGATTGGCTTTCACGTAAACAATCTTATCAATAAAAGCCATCACGTTATAAAATGTGTGTGGGAGAAGTCCCTTCTATATCAATGCAAGTCTACCAGTCTGCTCTGATTGAATACAACTTTACACAGTTCGTTGCTCTGATCTCACCGTTTAGCAGGGGCAGCAAACATTCTACAAACACCCAAAGGAGAAGCCAGCAATATCTGAATCATATGTCTCAGTCCAGATTTTCTTTGGAACAAAATACAAAAAGGAAGTGTAATTTTTTTTTTTTCTAAATCCTGTTTGCATAGCAGATGCTCCTAGTCACACCGTACTGGAATAAGGCTTCCTTACAGATCAGGGAGTCTGACTCATGACACTGATCTGACAAGTACGGGTCCGAGGTTGTGCAGATTATAAACTAACACGCTTGTATAGAATGGCACACAGCTCTCTTACTAACACAACTACTTCTTAAGATTATGGCACCAGCCTAAGACGATTTCAACATGTTCACTTAGAAAAATCCCCAAACCAGATCACATGTGATGTCAGGGGAACAGCCACCCACTGGTTGAGCTTACTACTTTGCATTAGGAGGACCTCTTTAAAAAGAAACCAGTCTTTGTTTTGCTTTCTTTTTTACCCTCATAAATGAACATACCGTGTTTCCCCGAAAATAAGTGTAGCACTACCCCCGAAAGAGCTGCTGAGTATTTTTGGGTGGCACGTTACCTCTATCTTCTCGCTATCCAGGGTGGTAAAGAGTCCGAAGAATTTCAATGTCCACACAATGCACTTTTTCTGGGATTTATTTGTAGAACTTTAGTTGAAAAGAAGTAAAGGGGTGGAAGGGTAGGTAGGTTCAGGTGTATAATCACAAATAGGAAACACTTCTGCTTCCAGCAAACAGTTCTCGTCGCCACTCTAGCCAGAGTGGGTATTGCTCACCTGGATGGGTCCCTCTCACTGGCCTAGCAGCCGGGATGGCGCACGGAATAAAGTACAGTCTCTGCCACAGACATTTTATGAGGAGACACTTTTGTTCTAGAATCCCCTGCTACAGGATTCAGCACCCGGATCTCTCCTTCTTTACTCTGATAGAACGTTAGGCCCAACAGGTGACACCGTCAAGCCTCAGTGAATGGTGTATCCTTCAATTAAGTTTCCAGGTCTTCTCCCAAGGGACCAGCTTCTTGCATGGCCCACTCCAGGATAGTTCCTCCCCTGGCTTCCTTCATCAAGCGACCTCCTTCCGTAGGATGGCACAGGATCACCTCTGAAAAAACACAGGTCCCAGTCTGACTACTGGGCCTACCAGGCGAAGCCGAGACCCCCAGACCAACGTGGTCCCGGAGTCAGGATTCAGGACACACCTCAGGCAGGCGCGTGAGACGACAGATCCCCGCCAATGGCGTCTGTCCCTTAAGTACCTCTCCCCAGCACAGTGAGGCAACCACTTCCACTGATTGGCTGCTGAGGGGGGACACCCAATACACCCTGACCTTGCTGCTGCCACCCTTGGCAATGACACCCCCAGGCAGCCATGGCTGAAACAGAGGCTAAATTTGCCATCAATCACACCAGTCTGAGCCAAATAACAGCCCAGACCCCACTAAATTTACAGCAGCGCCTGTTCAACAGGAGCAGGGCGCTACACAAGCCTGGGTCTTACATTAATTTTTTTAGACAAAAGACCCAGTAGGGCTTATTTTCGGGGTAGGGCTTGTCATGTGCTGTCTTCTCTCCCCATCTCCTGGAACAGAGTTAAAAGTGCATGTAAAATCATAAAATGCACTGTATTACAGCCCCCATACAATGTAAAGTGTGCACTGTACCTTCCTACAGCGCCTTCCTTGGTGCTTCCGTGACCCGCCTGATCGGTCTTCCATGCTCTGAGCACTGCAGAAGGAGGGGGGCCCCCGAGATTCCGCGCTGACAGCTGGCAGAAAGAGAGGAGCGGGGAATCAGCTGAACGCCACTCGGCGCATTAATGTACCGCCTGAACGGTCTTTTCCCACTCCGAACACTGCAGAGGGACGGGGGCCCGAGATCCCCCATTGACAGCTGGCAGAGGGAGAGCAGCGGGGAATGAGCTGAGCGATGATCTGCACTTCCATGAACCGCCTAAATAGTCTTTTCCTGCTCCGAGCACTACAGAGGGAGGGGGGCTGAGATCCCCTGCTGATAGAAGAGGAGAGCAGCGGCAATCAGTTGAGCAGCGCCGCAACACTGTATTCACCACAGAAACATACACAGTCACAACACAACCCTTCCAAACTAGGGCTTATTTTCGGGGTAGGGCTTATATTGCAGCCTTCTCCGAAAATTACAGTAGGGCTTACTTTCAGGGGTAGGTCTAATTTTCGGGGAAACACGGTATCTCGTTTCTGTACATATTTTATGCTCCGGTCTTAGAATTATTTTTATGGTTTTTTTTGTATACTTGGGAAGTGTACATCTTTTGGTCAAGTTTTATTGCCGCCTGTGACCCCAATGGGAAGAATCAACCCCACTTCCTGTCCATGTGAATCAGATCTCAATGGAACCAGCTAGTAAGAAGTAAGATACAGAGTGCGCATGCGCGCGGCGCCGAGGACGGTCATGTGCTGATCGAGCTCCGCACAGCCGCGGCCCTTTCAGCTATCAAAAGCAATCAAACGGGCGGATCGACCCCTAGTGAGCACACCCCACAACTCGGGACCGGACCATGCAGCGGAGGACCGCCGGCAACAAACATAACCAGCGCCGACCCTCCCAGCATTCTCGCAAGACGCGCTCACAGGCCCAGCTACACTCCCCTCAGCCTAAGATGGCGTCGGGCAGGGGAGACAATACACGTGGCGGCTCCCGGGACCAGCCGGAGGATCGGGCGGAGGAGGTGAGGAGGGGAGGGGGAGGCACGGACCGGAACAGCACACAGACTCAGGCACATTCACCCTGGGGACAGATGCAGCCGGGTTTAGTAGCTGGAGGAGGGGTTGTTTCTCCCCTGCATCAGACCCCCCTGAGTGTGATGGCGCTGAATGGAAAAGAAGCGCTGATAGGAGGCCAGAGCTCAGAGACTGATACACACGGCCCTGGGAATATAATTTCGATACAGGCTGAAATACACAGAGACCCCTTCTCTTCACAATCCCAGGTTGGGACCCCCTCCCCATGCTCTGACCTGGATCGAGGGCCCCACCAATCCCCCATGTCAGGCTCCCCTGATGGAGCATTGCTGATGTTTACTACATCCCCTGCCTCATCCACGGACAGACAGATGGCTGAACTCGCTGAGATAACATTCAGCCAGGGAAGTTCTGCGCTCCTGATGCCCCCTGCCCTTGCCCCTGCCCCTGCATCCTCATACTCTGGGGATACGGTGCTGCTTGCCAGGTTCTCGGCCCTTTTACAACAAGAACTGACAAAAGCTTGTACAATGATTACCTCTGGGATAAAGTCTGATTTTCAAAATATTGGAGCACGGCTGGATAGCATTGAAACCAAAATGGACGGCACGGTTAAACGTGTTAACCAAAACTCCAAAATGATCACATCTTTACAAGACCAATTGGATGACGCTAACGCAAAGATTGAAGATTTGGAGAATAGATCTCGCAGGTACAATTTCCGGGTGCGGGGTCTCCCAGAAACGGTACTGAATCTGGAGGAGACCGTACACGCTTTGATGTCACAGTTGATCCCGGACATTTCTCCTCATCAGCTAGAACTCGATAGAGTGCACCGCGCCTTAACGGCCCCCAGGCCGGACGGCCTGCCACGAGACGTTATAGTTAAGCCACACTACTACAGGATCAAGGAGAAAGTGATGCTGGAGGCCAGGCAGTTGGGTAACGTAACTGTTATGGGATACCCGGTCCAGATCTTTGCGGACATTTCGCAATCAACGATCCAGAAGAGAAGAGCGCTTAAACCCCTTTTGTTTCATCTTATAAATCGCCACATCAAGTATCGCTGGTCTTTTCCGTTCAGACTCTCGTTCTCATACAAAGGCAGATCCTACTCCTTCAATTCGTTTCAATCGGGGGAAGCATTGCTTCAAGAATTGGGATTGATCACTATGGATCCACAGACTCCCACAAGTGCACCCGGGGGGGGAGACAGGCCGGTGTCCCCCCTATGGTCCCAACAGGGTCGCTCCAGAGCCAGAAGACCCCCCTTGAACACTTGAAGATCGGGCATGGCCTGTGTCTATCTCTTTATCTGTTTATTTTCCCACTGTGCCCCTCACGGATGTTGGGGGCTGATCCCTCCAGAAGAGGGAGTTACAGTAGCAGGGACGAATAGTTTTGAAGTGCCTGTTTCTGCAAGGTTCATTTTGCTATTTTACTTACATAGGTGTTGCCGCGAGAAGGGCCACGTTTTCACTCTCACTGTTTATTTTCAATTCCATTTTTATCTAAATTTTTTTTTTTCTATTATAAATGTTTAGCTACTATGTGATACAGCCAGGTAAACTGTTTATATTAAGAGACGATCCGGTCCTGACTAGGACTTTAAAATTGTGTTATATATTGCGGGGGTGCGGTCCAATGGGCTGGCTCCGCCGGTTCTAACTGGTCCGCGAGGGTAAAGGGCCGGGGTGGTAACGCATGCCACAAATAGCGAACTTGCCTCTCCTCTTTGGGTGGGGGCAACTTCGCGCAGGTTAACGGGCATTTTTGTTCTTTCTATGCCCATGAATACGCGCTGTTTTTCGGCGTGTCCGGGGAGGGGGGGGGGAGGATGTTTACTTCTCGTTCTCCCCTCTCCCTTCCCCTCTTTTTTTTCATTTTTTGCGTTTTTGTTTGTTTTAATTTTCCTCTCATTTTTACTCTGGCAACGACTGTCTTATAGCTGTTTTCTGTCAGACGATGATGTGATGCAATTAGACTTACTTCTCCAATGCCTTTTCTTCTTTAACCAGACTTTCTTTTCTTTTCCTTTGACTCGTCTACCTTTTGGTGCATCCCCATCCCAAGATAAGATACAATCGCTTGGGTCCGGACCCCTATTTCTTCAGAAACGTGAGTACAGACTACCGAACCATCATGACAAATAGACCCCTCACTAAGTACACTATCCTAACACACAATGTGCAGGGCATTAATTCTCCCACTAAGCGAGCGAAGGCCTTCCAACAATATCACAAAATGGGGGTAGACGTTCTGCTCCTACAGGAGACGCATTTCTCTAAGGCCTCGGCCCCCAGGTACCTGAATGCTAGATACACAACGGCCTATTTATCTAATGGACCTGATAAAAAGAGGGGGGTAGCGATATGTTTCGCCAAAAAGGTTCCTTTTACACCCACCACCGTCATTAGGGATAAGGAGGGTAGATACATTATGGTAGTGGGGAAAATCAATGAGAGCGAGGTCACTTTTCTATCATACTATGCTCCCAATGTGGGTCAATTGACTTTCTTCCGCTCTATGTTGGAGATCATAATGCCCCATGTAGCGGGCCACGTGATCCTCGGGGGGGATAGTAATACTTCTCTTGACCGGGTCCTCGATAGATCTAATCCCGGGAAAGCGATACTGAAACACGCCACTAGACAGAGCGGAGCAATGGCACGTCTCCTACACAGTTATGACCTGATCGACGTGTGGAGAGACGCCCATTCTACTGATCGGGATTTTACGTACTACTCCCATGTGCACAAGACGTACTCGCGCATAGATCATGTATTCACGTTCTCTCCCCTGCTTTCATTTGTTTCGTCCGCTACGATACTCCCCATGTCTTGGTCGGACCATTCCTCGGTCCAAATCGTGCTGACCGACCTCTGGGCAAAGTCAAGCCCACCATCGTGGCGTTTGAATGAGTCATTGCTGAATGACCCTGCCTTCGAAAAAGAAATTGAGCGAGCTATAAAACAGTTTTTTGAGGAGAACTCCTCGTCGGTCTCCTCTCCGGTAACCCTTTGGGCAGCCCATAAGGCTACCATGCGGGGAACGCTTATACAGCTTGCCTCTAAGGTTAAGAGGGAACGTGAATGCACGATTCGGCAGCAGGAAGAAGAATTACGTCGGGTAATGCGTGAACAGAAATCTAACCCACACCTCGATTTTAGAACCCAAATTGACGATGCGCGTACGGCTTTGAATTTAAGTCTTACTACGAAGGCGGAGAAATATCTTCGGTGGTCGCGCCATAGATTTTATTCTTTGGGCGATAAGCCGAATAAACTGTTGGCGAGAAAATTAACCCCTAGGCCGTTCAATCCCGCCCTACCTAAACTGAGACTGAAGAATGGCCAACTTACCCAGAATCCACACAAGATTCTCCAAGAGTTTGCCGCATTTTATTCTAAACTGTACGAATCTTCGGGGGACTTTAGCAACGTTCAGGCAGAGGTATTTTTGGGTAATGTATCCATCCCCAAGTTATCTAGCGACCACGTGGAATTGATGGAGGCAGAATTCACAACAGAGGAAATTGTGGCGGCCATTAAGTCTCTGAACCCTTCTAAATCACCGGGCCCGGACGGGTTCACTGGCCACTATTACCGTAAATACTCGGAAATCCTAGCTCCGCACTTATGTGCCCTCTTTAATGGCTTGCGCAGAGGCTCCCCCCTTCCGCCGCACGAGAATAGGGCGTTTATACATGTCATTCCTAAGCCTAATAAGGACCATAGTGATTGCACAAATTATCGCCCGATTTCGCTGATAAATGTCGACCTTAAACTACTGACAAAAATACTGACCACCCGGGTGAATTCATTTTTAGCACAATACATTCACCCTGACCAGGTGGGATTTGTACCCCATAGACAGGCCCCGGACCAGACTAGAAGAATCATTGACATTATATCTGCGTTAAACTCGGGCTGGGACGGGGGAGGGCAGAGAGGAGCTTTGCTACTTTCGCTAGATCTGCAAAAGGCGTTCGACTCCTTGTCCTGGGAATACCTTTTCTTTATACTAGAGAGATATGGGTTTGGGTCATATTTCATGACGACACTTCGAACAATATACAACGCTCCCATTGCTAATTTGGTGGTCAAGGGCTATAGATCTCGAGACATTTCCATACACAGAGGCACCCGACAAGGCTGCCCTTTGTCTCCGGTGTTGTTTATCTTGGCTTTGGAGCCCTTGGCTACCAAAATTAGAACACATCCGGACATACTGGGGGTTCACTGCGGAGGGCGGGAGCACAAATGTGCGCTGTTCGCGGACGATATATTGATGCTCCTCTCCTCTCCGGTTACCTCCTTGCCAATTCTGAATGTAGTACTGGGACATTTTGCGACGTTTACTGGTCTGCGGGTAAATCACTCTAAGTCTCAGGCTCTAGGTGTCTCCCTACAGCCCCACATAGTTCGAGCCTTGCGCGGACAATACTCTTTTAGCTGGCAAGAGGAAACCCTCCCCTACCTGGGCATTTATTTAACTCCTACTCTTACTACACTATATAAGAAGAACTATCCCCCTTTGTTTCGCAAGTTGTTGGAGGACCTTCAGAGGTGGTCGACTAAACCCCCGTCATGGTTCGGTAGACTGTATTCGGTCAAGATGACCATTCTACCTAAGGTGTTGTATTTATTCAGGACTCTTCCAATAGCTATAGTAAGCGTGGATATTAAGAAGTTTCAGTCCAAACTGCTTGATTATATATGGGATCATAGGAGGCCTAGGGTGAACAGAAAAACATTGTACACCCCTAAATTGGGCGGAGGACTGGGTATGCCGGACCTTCTTAAGTATTTCCACTCAGCCCAGTTGGCCCAGCTGATCCGTTTTCATACGGGTCGATCCAAACCGCTCTGGATGGGACTGGAGTCTTCCCTGAATCCGGACAGAGAGATCAGTCACCTGATGTGGCTGAGAGGACGGGATAGGCCAGCTATGCTATGTCCGTCTCTGTCATTCTCCCTGAGTCTCTGGGATCGCCTAACCAAAACATATCGATTTAAGTCACCACATACCCCGATGGCATCTGTTTCATAATCCCCTGTTCACCCCGGGTCTCCGACCCCAGGACTTCTCTTGGTGGATCAATAAGGGCCTATTGAGGATAGCGGATCTCTGTGACCACAAGGGAGCTTTGTCAAAATTGGTTCTACAGGAGAGGTATGGTCTTCCGAATACTGAATACTTTCGATACGCTCAAATTGCTCATTTCTTAGAGACTTTGAACCGTACCTCTGATCTTTCCACATCTACGGCTATGGAGCAACTTTGCAGAACCTTTGACAAACATTCCGGTCACATATCAATAATCTATAGTTTGTTGTCCTCCGGTACTCAAAAGATGGCATATATGCTAAAGTGGGAACATGATCTAGGCATGGAACTGGAAATGGCAGAATGGAGTAAACTGGTACAGGGGGCTTCTAGATCCTACATTAATACCTCTTTAATCGAGGCTAATTACAAAGTGTTGTTGCGATGGTACATGGTCCCTGCGCGAATAGCCACTTTCGTTCCGGGGGCGTCCCCGCGGTGCTTCAGGGGGTGCAATGAGGACGGTTCCATGTACCACATTTGGTGGTCATGCCAAAGGGTGAGACGATTTTGGATACGCACTTACAACTTCATCTATTCTTTAACCCAGGTGAACCTAGTTAAGTCGCCTCTACATGCACTGCTGGGACGCCCGGTGGAGGGTGCGTCAAGGTACTTGAGAAAACTGATAGCTTTTATATTTGTGGCAGCCAGAATCTCCATCGCCAAGTCATGGAGATCCCCCACTGTCCCCTTTGGCCTTTTGAAGTCGAAACTGTCCTGGATTATGGTGAACGAGAGGTTGTCAGCCATTCTGAATGATAAAGTCAAAATTTTTGACAAGGTGTGGGATCCCTGGATCGCTTATCTCACAAATGCACACTGATCCGAATCAATGCTAGAGCTTTCACCTTCTTGGATTAAGGTGGGGATGCACCATCCCCTTTCTCTCTCTTGCTCTCTTCTCTTTCTTCCTCTTCTATCTTTCCTTCTTCCTCCTCTTCCTTCTTTTTTGCTCTATTACTGTTACGCTACCAATTCAGCTGGAGTGGGCCATTGTATGTTGGCCCTCTGGGCCTAGATAGCGCTCCAATTGGGCGATTCTGTGCTAAATTGACGGTTATCCATGTTTGGGGATGGCCCTAGAGGGAGTGCTCATGGACACAAGACATGTAACTGTTATGTGTATACTTGCAATACTCTGTACTTGTTGAATGGCCCTCCAGATGCTGACTGAGAGTGCCTTCCCCCCCCCCCCCCCCAATTTTCTTTGTATACCCCTCTCCTCATTTTTTTTTTTGAAAACTTAATAAAAAATATTGGAAACGAAAGAAGTAAGATACATAAAAGGGTAAGCGCATCCCCACCAATCGGAGCTTTAAAGCAGTCTCTCAATCGCATTACCCCCAAGGAACCCTTGAAAGAATTTTCAGGTCTAGGGGAACCCCAGCTAACAAGATGGGTCAGTAGGAAAAATGCACCTCACATTGGTGGCAAGTGGGAAAAATGCTGCCCTTACAGAGGTGGTCTGAATGCCAGACAGACAGCTAAACAGATCATTGGTGTCATGCCGCTGGCTCATTCAAGTGGCATTGGCCTCAGAACTATGCCGCCACCATCAAATGGGAGGTCAATCAGCTACAGCTCGAAAAAAAACTAATATGAACCAATTCTAATCTTTGAACTCTACAAATATTGGTGTGGCAATCCTATTGCCTTCACCTACTTTTCTCAGAGGTTCACAGAGGTACCAAACTTAATAAGGGCATCATTACCAGGGCTAGCTATTTCTATTAAAACGCATCTTTCTCACCATGAGACTTTAAAGGAAAATGCTGGGCTGAAAAAAAAAAAAAAAAAAAAAAAACTTGCAGTGAGCACGTCTCCTGCTCCAAAATAATACCCTATAATATAAACCTATTCAATATAAATTACAGTCTCACTATAAAAGGCAACAAGAAAAGTTTATAATCCAGGAAAAAATTACTTTCGCAAAGGCAAGAACAGATGCTGCACAGCACAATGACTTTCTAATCAAAGAAAATGAATGCAACAGCACCAAAAACAGGAGAAAAATCCTCAGAATTACAGTGATCTTTCCGGCTGAGCAGCACATTCCTTGTAATTAGTGGGCTGAATAGCGGGATCCTGAGCCTTGCCCCTCCATCGAGAGCTCACAGATGTCACGGTACGCCAATCTGCAGCGTTATCTGCCGAGAGTAAACTGAGGTCTACATTAAAAACTGTTCATTCTTTAACCATGGGGAGGTTTTAATGAAAACTGTTGTTAAAGTGGACCTATCATTATACATTTGTTGTGTTAGATGCATGCTTAGTAATGTGTAACATGTTACACAGATCATAGTGCCCCCCCACACCCAACATTCTTCTCTTCTCTCCAGAAGGAGGGTTCCATCTTTCTTAAAGCATCATCTGGAGTCACCAACTACTTCCTGAACTGAGATGTCACATGACAATTATTGTATATACGCGAGTATAAGCCGACCCGAATATAAGCCGAGGCACCTAATTTTACCACAAAGAAACTGGGAAAACGTATTGACTCGAGTGTAAGCCTAGGGTGTCCATCTGCATGCCTCACTGTGTCCGTGCCCATGCCTCACTGTGCCCATGACTATACTGACGCTTAACATGGGAGTCTATGGAAGGGGTGCCCGGCTTTGAAAAAAATCAGTGCTCCCCAGCCGTAGGTCCCCCAGACAACCAACTTTGCACACTTGTACAGGAAAAACGGGGCTACATGTGTGCCAAATGTCAGGTCCAGGGGACCTACAACCGGCACCGGGTCTCCAAAGTCACCGGAGAAATTACCGTTTAACATGGGAGTCTATGAAAGGGGTGCCCGGGTTTGAAAAATTGGTGCTTCCCGGCCGTAGGTCCCCCAGACAACAAACTTTGCACACTTGTAGAGGAAGAGTGGGGCTACATATGTGCTATGTTTGGGGACCTACGGCTGGCCGATACTGGGTCCCCAAAGTCCAGGAGATCAGGCGCAAAAAGGTGACTCGAGTATAAGCCGAGAGGGGCATTTTCAGCACAAAAAAAAACCTGAAAACCTCTGCTTATACGCGAGTATATACGGTATGAAAATCCTGGTGGAGTTTTTTTTATAAAAAAGGATAATATACCCCTACCCCACCATGTAAAATTAAAAACGCTAACCACAACATACAAGGCCATTCACAACATCGCCCCCATCTACATCACCAACCTCATCTGCAGATATTGCCCAAATCGTCCCCTCCCAGGACCTCCTGCTCTCTCACTCCCTTGTTATCTCCTTCCATGCTCACCTTCAGGACTTCTCCAGAGCCTCTCCCATGCTCTGAAACTCCCTGCCCCGGTATGTCGGATCAGCCCCTAACCTGTCCACCTTTAGGAGAGCCCTGAAAACTCATTTATTCAGGGAAGCCTATCCCACACCCACCTAACTACTGTCCCTGAGCCACCCCCATCAAATTATTCTCTGCAGCTATTACCTTTTGTACCACCACCCCCTACCTTTCCCTTCTGTATTGTACTGTAATTGTGCTGTCCCCCTATATGATGTAAAGCACTGTGTAAACTGTTGGCGCTATATAAATTATATATAATAATAATGAAGATGACTACTGTACATCAAGAATTTATTTATGCAGAGCTACAAAGTTACTGAAAGGTCAACTCTCGATCAATTATTTATTTTTTCTATTTAAAAAGAAGCCCATGCTAGGTCTACCTAGGTAAAGGTCACATGGACCTGTATGTGCTTTCTGGCATTAAAGACCACTTGGGGTCTATTGTTTTCAGACAGACTTTTACTGAAAATACACAATGCTTTCCCTTTAAAAACAGGCTACAGACTGCCGCTAATCTGCATAACCAAGTTTATTACGGCTTAAAAAAAATCACAAGTGCCCCATTTCCCGCTACACTATCTAGATTCTAATGGCCTTAAAATCAATTACTCTGTTATTAACAAGACAGACTGGGACAGCGTGCGGTCTCTTTAGCCAAACATGCTTTAAAAAGCTGCTTTTTGTCAGTTATCGAAAAGGAAAGTTTATTTTTAATTAAAAGCCATTTGAACAATCACTTCACTTCAAACTGTGAACACTGCAGATCCACAGACTACAAGCAAAGAGCTGGAAACAGCCGAGTGCCCCAGCCAGCCAATAACTAATTAGCAGAATGCGCTGAGTCAGAACAGCGCAACTTTGGGCAGAGGAGGCGACCTGCCAGAAATTTAGGAGCAGTAAAAAAAAAAAAAAAAAAAAAAACACACACACACACACACACACTACATGTGCCTGTAAAGCTATTATATGGCACATTTATACAGTAGCATATTTATGACGTAGAAACATAGAACTAGAGAGACTTATGTGGTTGTAGGAAAAGGGAAAGTGGTCCATCAAATCTTTTTTTTTTAGGTCTAGAATTGTCCCAAGCTTTTACATTCACTTACTATTGACCGACTCTCCCCACCTCTGTTAGAAGTCTGTTTCAAACATCAACTACACTTCCAGTAAAACGACTCTAAGGCTGCAGTCACACTTGTGTAGCGATTTTTGCTGCGTTTTTTACCGCGATTTTAGACAGGTCTAAAGGGTCACCAATGTTAAAAGCAGAAAAACGCCCAAATCTGCCTAAAAAAAAAAAAAAAAAAAAAAAAAAAAAGTCCCAGAACTTGTTTGAGCTTCAGGCATTTTGGAACTTCTGGCGTCAGGCGTTTTGAAGTGGAGATGTGAACCATCTCCAGAGAGAATACATTTTTTCCCCTCCAGCGTTTTGTAGCTTCAGGCTTCAAGCTACAAAATGCTCAGGCGTGAATGAGGTCTAAGGCAGCGATGGTGAACCTGTGGCACCCTCGCCACTGCTGGCAAGCAAAGTCCTATCCGTGGGAATGCAAGAGCTCGACATAGGAGAGCACACCGATTGGCCAGTGCACACGATTGGAAACGCGCTGTGGCTCGTCCAGTGACGTCACGCTCCAAGAGAGTTCCAGACCTCTCCTGGATCCTTCTACACACACAGCCATCGACTTCGTCAATCCCTTCGGTTACCATCTGGCTCTCCAAACACCTTCCAGGAGACTCCAGGTACCAGCTTTTTCAATCTCCCGAGGCCCGTTGGATTCCTTCGTTCTTCCCAAAGGAGATCCTGGGTTTTTGAGCCAGCCCTTTACGTGACCTGGCCGCTTTGCGCTTTTCTACATTTATGCAAGCTTCCTTCATGTACCCATTGTTTATCACATTGCTCTTTCACCTGCTCTGTTATTGTGTTTTTCTTTTAAGACAAAGGCTGTTAAATAGGGATGAGCGGAACACCACCCCGTTCGGTTCACACCAAAACCTGCGAACAGACCAAAAGTTTGTGTGAACATTAGAACCCCGTTAAAGTCTATGGGACTCAAACGTTTAAAATCTAAAGTGCTAATTTTAAAGGCTAATATGCAAGTCCTAAAAAAGTGTTTGGGGACCTGGGTCCTGCCCCAGGGGACATGTATCAATGCAAAAAAAAAAGTTTTAAAAAACTGCAGTTTTTTTGGGAGCAGTGATTTTAATAATGCTTAAAGTGAAACAATAAAAGTGAAATATTCCTTTAAAATTTCGTACCTAGGGGGGTTGTATAGTATATGCCTGTGAAGCAGCGCATGTTTCCTGTGCTCAAAGTGCCATTTCTGAAGGAAAAAAAAAGTCATTTAAAATCACTCGCGGCTATAATAAATTGTCGGCTCCCAGCAATTCAGAGAAAAGTCATTCATAAAAAAAAAAAAAAGCGTGGGGGTCCCCCCAAATTCAATTACCTTCAGGTCTGGTATGGATATTAAGGGGAACACCGGCGTAAATTAAAAAAAACACAATGACGTGGGGTTCCCCCCAAATATCCATTACAGACCCTTCAGGTCTGGTGTGGATTTTAAGGGGAACTCCACCCCAAATCTAAAAAAAAATACACACCAGACCCCTTATCCGAGCACGCAACCTGGCCGGCCGCAGGAAAAGAGGGGGGACGAGAGAGTGTCCCCCCCTCCTAAACCGTACCAGGCCACATGCCCTCAACATTGGGAGGATGCTTTGGGGGTCTTTGACCCCTCAAAGCACCATGTCCCCATGTTGATGGGGACAAGGGCCTCATCCCCACAACCCTTGCCCAGTGGTTGTGGGGGTCTGCGGGCGAGATGATCGGAATATGAAAGACCCCTTTAACAAAGGGGACCCCCAGATCCCGCCCTCCCCCTATGTGAATTGGTAATGGGGTACATTGTACTTCTACCAGGGCTGTCCCGATACTAGTATCGGTACAGATACCAAGCATTTCCCGAGTACTTGTACTCAGGGGAAATGCTCCGATGCTTCACCCGATGCCTGGGCAGTCAGGTATCGGGTGGTGGGGGGGGGGGGAGTTACTTGTCACCCCTACCTCCGTGCTGTCTTGTCGCGCCCCCTCCGTGCCATCTTGTTGCCCCCCCCTCCGTGCCGGCTTGTCGCCCCCCCCCTCCGTGCCGGCTTGTCGCCCCCCCCCTCCGTGCCGGCTTGTCGCCCCTTGTCTCTCCATTCATTTCAGCTGAGGCTGCAGAGAAAGGGACTGGGGAATCTATGTCCTTAGTCCCTTTCTCTGTCTTAAAGGGGAGATGTCAGAGATCTGTTAAGACCCCTTAAAAAAATAAAAAATCACTGTAAAAAATAAAAAAATAAAAAGCCACTGTCACATGACATTAAAAAAAAGTATCGGTATTCAATATCGACGAGTACTTGAAAAAAAAAAGTATCGGTACTTGTACTCGGTCTCAAAAAGTGGTATCGGGACAACCCTAACCTCTACCATTTCACTAAGAAAGTGTAAAAATAAAACTTCACTCTTAGTGAAATATACCCCATTACCAATTCACATAGGAGGGGCCGGGATCTGGGGGTCCCCTTTGTTAAAGGGGTCTTCCAGATTCCGATAAGCCCCCCGCCCGCAGACCCCCACAACCACCGGGCAAAGGTTGTCGGGATGAGGCCCTTGTCCCCATCAACATGGGGACATGGTGCTTTGAGGGGTCACAGACCCCCAAAGCATCCTCCCAATGTTGAGGGCATGTGGCCTGGTACTGTTCAGAAGGGGGGGGCGCTCTCTCGCCCCCCCTCTTTTCTGCGGCCAGCCAGGTTGTGTGCTCGGATAAGGGGTCTGGTGTGGATTTTTGGGGGAACTCCACGCCATTTTTTTATTTGGGGTGGAGTTCCCCTTAAAATCCACACCAGACCCGAAGGGTCTGGAATGGATATTTGGGGGGAACCCCACGCATTTTTTTTTTTTAATTGATGGCGGGATTCCCCTTAATATCCAAACCAGACCTGAAGGGCCTAGTAATTGAATTTGGGGGGACCCACACGCTTTTTTTAATTAATTTTTTTATGAATGACTTTTCTCTGAATTGCCGGGAGCCGACAATTCATTATAGCAACGAGTGATTTTAAATGACTTTTATTCCTTCAGAAATTACACCTTTGTGCAAAGACCGTTCTAAGCACGGTAAACATGCGCTACTTCACAGGCATACTATACACCCCCCCAGGTACGAAATTTAAAGGAATATTTCACTCTTATTGTTTCACTTTAAGCATTATTAAAATCACTGCTCCCGAAAAAAATGAAATTTTTAAAACTTTTTTTTGCATTGATACATGTCCCCTGGGGCAGGACCCAGGTCCCCAAACACTTTTTAGGACAATAAATTGCATATTAGCCTTTACAATTAGCACTTTAGATTTCTCCCATAGACTTTAACAGGGTGTTCCACGGCTTTTCGAATTTGCCGCGAACACCCCAAATTGTTCGCCGAATTTTAATTTCCCGCTCGCCTCGTGTGTGCGCTGGGGGCGGGGGGGGCAGGGGGGATTTCGGCAAAATACACCTTCGCCTGAGTTGGCAAAAATCCTTGCACCGGCCCTGCCAGGGTTCTGTGCTGGGACCATTCCTGTTTAATTTTTTCATAAACGACCTGGAGGAAGGGGTAAGGAGTGCAATCTCTGTATTTGCGGATGATACTAAACTAAGCAGGGCAATAACTTCTCCACAGGATGTGGAAATCTTGCAAAACGATCGGAATTAATGGGGTGGGCAACTACATGGCAAATGAGGTTCAATGTAGAACAATTTAAAAATGCATTTGGGTGGCAAAAATACAATTTATGCACGGGGGGAACCTCTGGTGGAATCTAGGATGGAAAAAGGACCTGGAGTCCTAGTAGATGATAGGCTCAGCAATGGCATGCAATGCCAAGCTGCTCCTAACAAATCAAATAGAATATTGGCATGAATTAAAAAGGGGATTAACTCCAGAGATAAAATGATAATTCTTCTGCTCTACAAGACTCTGGTCCGGCCGCACCTGGAGTATGCTGTCCAGTTCTGGGCACCAGTCCTCAGGAAGGATGTACTGGAATTAGAAAGAGCCCAGAGAAGGGCAACAAAACGAATAAAGGGTCTGGAGGATATTAGTTATGAGGAAAGGTTGCGAGCACTGAACTTATTCTCTCTGAAAAAGACGCTTGAGAGGGGATAGGATGTCAATTTACAAATACCGTACCGGTGACCCTACAATAGGGATAAAACTTTTGCGGAAGGGAGTTTAACAAGACACGAGGCCACTAAAATTAGAAAAAAAAGAGGTTTAACCTTAAACTACATAGAGGGTTCTTTACTGCAAGAGTGGCAAGGATGTGGAATTCCCTTCCACAGGCGGTGGTCTCAGCAGGGGGCATCAATTGTTTCAAGAAACTATTAGATAAGCACCTGAACGTCCACAACATACAGGGATATACAACTCATAATCACACACATACTGTAGGTTGGACTTGGACTTGTGTCTTTTTTCAACCTCACCTACTATGCAACTATTGCCTCGTTTCCACTGAGCGAATTGGTTCGGGTCGCTTAGAATGGAACGGGTTAGAATGGTCCGGTCTATTCTGCAGAGCATTTCCACTGCAAATCGGACCATCCGGGACCATGCAAGGTTTAGAAAAAAAGCCTCGCACATCCACCAATCAGTGAGATGTATTTGTAGGTCCGCCCTAATGGAACCGTTCCATTCTCTATGGCCCCACATCTGAAGCAGGACCCAGAATGGTCCGATACGGTTCGCTTTTATGGCACGCTTTCATAATGGAAACACCCAAAAAAGCGTACCGTACCGAACCGATCCGCTCAGTGGAAACGAGGCATATGTCTGCATTTTAGTGCAGGCCTAGACTGTGTTGCAGTGTGAATGAGATGAATAGGAAACAATTGTTTCCTCCGTGTCCTTGCGGGGACAGACGTTTGTGTGAGTTAGCCCTCATTTATTAAACTTTTTGCAAAAAGTGGAATATACCTTTAACGCTCCAGTATCAGAAATATCATTTAGCTTTAAAATGCACAGTACAGTCCAAGAGCACCATTTTACATTTAAATGGATCCAGAATGGTTACAGAAAGTAAAAATAAAATGGTTTGAGGAGATAACAAATACATGCAAAAAAATGTAATTAAAAAAATGTGAAGAAAAACTAATGAGAAGGAGAGAGAGAGAAAAGAAAAAAAGAAAAAAGAAAAAAAGGCCGATAGATGATATATCAACACACACACACTCAACATGTTTTTTTTCCTCACTCCGATTTATTCCTTGGGTGGCTTTATATACACGACAGGTTTATTTTCATTTGCTTGTTCAAAGGAAAGCAGTGAAAGTGATGCTGGGACAGACTGAGACATCGGTAACATGGAGAAGAAAAGACGACACGGGATATCCAGGTCAGCCACAAAGAACAAGTCCAGGTACAGAGAGAGTAGGACATTCCGATAGAGAGAGAACGTTACCCGATACACACGTAACATTATCTCCTGGCTTTCCCAAACACAATTTATTATCCAGGCTGACGACTGTCACATTATCTGCCGTTACATGTATGTGAACGTCAATAGCACACTGATCCATCCATTTTCCAAAGACTCGTAGAAACCAATCAGATGTCCAATTACATTTTCTGACCACAAAGGCCAACACAGGCACCACCACGCCAACAACTAAATACATGGACCATTCTTCATTTACCACCCCATGGAAAACGATGGCGCTACAAAAAAGACAATCCACACTTTTTTTTGTAGGGCCCAGCTAGGAAGGAGTCTGGAGTGTAGATGGCAGCCACAAGACTCTATGCCAGGGGTCTCAAACTCAAATTACCTGAGGGCCACAAGACAAGTTTTCATATGCCATGGGGGGCCGCATGCAAACTTTCAAACTTCAAAAACAACAGTACTGGTGTCAGCGAACACATTATTAACCCCCAGCACTGGTGTCAGCGAGCGCATTACTACCACCAGCACTGGTGTAAGTCAGGGGTTGACAAATTTGCTTGGAATCTAGGAGCCAGCTAAAAAAGTTAGGAGCCAGAAAACGCACCGCGTTCCGACGAGCTTGCGCGCAGAAGCGGACACATACGCGAGCAACGCCCGCATATGTAAACGGTGTTCAAACCACACATGTGAGGTATCGCCGCGATTGGTAGAGCGAGAGCAATAATTCTAGCTCTAGACCTCCTCTGTAACTCAAAACATGCAACCTGTAGATTTTTTTAAACGTCGCCTATGAAGATTTTAAAGGGTAATAAAGTTTGTCGGCATTCCACAAGCAGATGCAATTTTGAAGCGTGACATGTTGGGTATGAATTTACTCGGCGTAACATTATCTTTCATAATATTAAAAAAATGGGGATAACTTTACTGTTGTCTTATTTTTTAATTAAAAAAAAAGTGTAATTTTTTCCAAAAAAAGTGCGCTTGTAAGACCGCTGCGCAAATACGGCGTGACAGAAAGTATTGCAACGATCGCCATTTTATTCTCTAGGGTGTTAGGATAAAAAATATATATAATGTTTTGGGGGTTCTAATTAGAGGGAAGAAGATGGCAGTGAAAATAGTGTAAAATGACATTAGAATTGCTGTTTAACTTGTAATGCTTAACTTGTAATATCAAACGACCACCACCAGATGGCGCCAGCTCACATCTGGTGGTAATAACTTGTAATACCAACGGCTCACCACCAGATGGCGCCAGCTTTGCTCCCCCCACTTCCGCCCTGCCTGCGGGCCATTTATAACTGGTCCGCGGGCCGCAAATGGCCCGCGGGCCGGTACTTTGAGACCACTGCTCTATGCAGCTCAGAAGACATCATTGGTTTTCTTTACAGTAATTCAATCCCTAAAAATCGCACAGTTCAACATAAGCTCTGGAAGTTGTTTTATCCAACATAGAAAATACTCAAACATAGAAAACATAGGCCCAGATCCACAAAGAACTTACGCCGGCGTATCTATTTTGTATCCACAAAACAAGATACGTCTGAATGTGGGCTCGATCCGACTGACGTACGTCTTAGTACGCCGTTGGATCTTGGGTGCATATTTACGCTGGCCGCTAGGTGGCGCTTCCGTTGATTTCCGCGTAGAGTATGCAAATTAGCTAGATACGCCAATCCTCAAACGTACCTCCGCCCGGCGCATTTTTTACGTAGTTTAAGGCTTTTTTCGGCGTAACCTTACCCTTGGGTCTATGAGGCGTACGCAATGTTAAGTATGGACGTCTGGACAGCGTAGAATTTTCTGTCATTTACGTAAACCGTTCGCGAATAGGGCTTTGCGTAAATTACGTTCACGTCGAAAGCATTGACTATTTGCGACGTGATTTTGAGCATGCGCACTGGGATACCCCCACGGACGGCGAATGCGCCGCTCGAAAAAAAAACATAATTTACGTGGGGTCAAGTAGAATTAACATAAAACATGCCCACATCTTATCCATTTGAATTGCGCGCCCTTACGCCGTCACAGTTACACTACGCCGCCGTAACTTACGGCGCAAATTCTTTCAGGATACGGAAACTACGCTCTAAGTTACGGCGGCGTAGTGCATCTTAGATACGCTACGCCTGCCTAAAGATAGGCAGATCTTTGAGGATCTGGCCTATAGTGCCTGCCAAAGCATAGGTAATGTAATGAAGTTACAGCCCCTACTGAGGAAAAAAAAAAGGGGGGTTTGGAGACCAGGCTGAAGCCATGTTTTACGAAGAGGAGTTATTTGCCGAGGCAGTGTGTAGATTGGTGCCATGGTGTTATATACCTCATATTAGTTTCACATTGTCCCCAAATAGAAGGGGTAAAAAAATTTAGACCCTGTGATTCTACATACGCTGTGTCACTGGGGACCATCACAGTGAGTGGTCTCCAACCTGTAAGCTCATCTAATTCCTACTACCCCACCCATCTATCCTCTGAAGCTGGGTACATGCCAGTAAAATATCAATCGAAAATTTTACAATTTTAGGAACATTCGGCTCTCTAATCATTAGTGGGGTCAGATCGACCACAGTGAGAAAAAAATTCCAAGGCACCAAATTGCAAATTTTTCTCAAAATTAAGACATGGCAAGCGGTATATGTGGCTTTCATTTGGGAAATTACATTAATAAAATCGAACTTTAAAAGCAAACACATTTTTGAAGTACTTTCAAACAGCATTTATCCACTCTTCGAATCTGCAAACACATTTTTCGATTGTTCAAAAATCTACCAGTGTATGGCCAGCTTAACAATGCAAGCGGCATACACACACACATACAACTATATTTATCAAGTATTGTAAACTTGAGATCTGGGAGCACGGTCACACATCAAAAAATAGGTTCATAATGTGTATTAGCATAAAGAAAAAAAAAAAAAAAAACACACATAAAACTCTGGGGCGCCATCAATACATTAGGAGTTTCAGATCTTGATAGCAATTTCTAGATTTTTTTTTTATAAAAAATGGTGCTAAATCACATATAGGACATAGAAGACAGTCCATCATAGCCCCTTGCCTCCAGCCCTTTAGGGATTCTGTATGCTTAAAGTTGCAGGTGGACTTCCCGATCATGTCATCACCATCACTGGCTGTCACAGTGGCCACATGATCAAGAACCTGTCCCACCAGTTCCCAATTGTAAACAGTAACCGTAGGGGTCAAATGGCAGCTCAGTCACTGCAAGGAGATCCTCAGAACAAACTCAGTGAAAGCATATGCGACAGCTTGACATTAACACACTCACTGTACTGATGCAAATACGCGTTTACACCACCAGGAATGTGACAATTTAATTCCAGGAATGCCTGAGGCGCAGCACTATGGTGGCGAGTCTCAGTCATTTGCACTCCAGTGTTCTGGGATGTTCTAACTTTCACTCGCCTGGGTCACAGACCAGTTGACTCAGTTTTTACAGGGTGGTAGAACAAACATGTACGTGGTGAAAAACTAGTGACCGGAATCTAGAGCAATGTATTACCATCAAACTTTGTGTGAAAATTGGCATATGTACGAGTGAAACTTTAGCTCTGTTACAACAGGCTTATGAACACTCCATGAAGAAGTCAATGGTTTTGAATGGCATAGGTTGTTTAAAGCGGAGGTTCACCCCTACAATATACTTTTTCCCCTTAGATGGATGCTCGTTTTGTCTAGGGGAATCGGCTAGTTGTTTTAAAATATGAGCAGTACTTACGGTTTACGAGATGCATCCTCTCCGTCGCTTCCGGGTATGGGCTGCGGGAATGGGCATTCCTATTTTGATTGACAGTCTTCCGAGAGGCTTCCGACGGTCGCATCCATCGCGTCACGATTTTCCGAAAGAAGCCGAACGTCGGTGTGCAGGCGCAGTATAGAGCCGCACCGATTTTCGGCTTCTTTCGGCTACTAGTGACGCGATGGATGCGACCATCGGAAGCCTCTCGGAAGACTGTCAATCAAGAAGGAACGCCCGCTCCCGAAGACCCATACCCGGAAGCGACGGAGAAGATGCATCTCGAAAACGGGTAAGTACTGCTCATATTTTAAAACAACTAGCCGATTCCCCTAGACAAAACGAGCAGGAATCTAAGGGGAAAAGGTCACAAAATTAATAAATGGGTGAACTCCCGCTTTAAGAAGGGGCGGGTAGATGTCCACTATGATGCAAGAAGTGGGCAGCCAAAAGCACAAAGTGCAAATGTGGATAGAGAGCAAACCCTGATGCTGGGGTGTTTTTTTTTATCACATGGGTGTAGTTCATGGTACGACAGTCAACCAAAAGTGTTGCTTGTAAATTCTGAAAAGGTTACAGGAATCTGTTCAGAGGAAAAGACTGAAACTCAAGTGACAAGTGGATTCTCCACCATAACAAAGTTCTTGCACAAACATTTGTTACAGTCCACTACGGAAAAAATAATTCATACCTCGTAGACAACAACGTCTTAGCCCCGAGTAGTTCATACCTCAGAGCCACGTTCTCTAATGATATAATTCACAATGCTGGGTCCTGAACAGGACTTGTCTGCCAGCATTTGGAATCTACAACTGTTCCTGTGCCAAGTTCCTGGTGTAGCGTTCTGGTATACCCAACAAGCGTGGGATATCAATATTCTTATTAAAAAAAAGCAGCTTGTATCCATGATATGAAACTAGATCCAAGTTGACTACTTTCTCTGGAATCACTACGCTCCGCAATCTCATCTTGTAATTAAACCACAGGTTGCAGAAATAATGCATATGCAGTCGTTCTGTGCAATGAATATAAAACAAAGACTTAGAAATAGGTAATGGAAAGCCAATAGATATACCAAGCGGGATGCACATTAGTCTATGACCCTTGGAAAGTTTCCACAGCAGGTGAAGCAGCTAATGTAATGATGATAAAGCAAAATCAATTTGCACACACTTGTGTCATTCAATTAATGGAGGCTCATAAAGCCAAAAATGGTATGCATGGAGCAATTCCATGCTGGAAAAAACATGTTCCACAGGGTGGTTAAAGTTTAATGGCATGCCAGCAAGTCCACCAAAATACGTGCGCACAAATCTGTATCCCTACTGGGGATTGGCACTGAACTGCCAGCTAATGTGGCAATGGACTGAACTTTTCTTACTGGTTCTTAAAGCGGGGGTTCACCCAAAAAAAAAATTAACATTAGATTGAGGCTAATTACAGGAAGCAGAATCTGTTTTTTTTTTTAAATCAATGCAGTACTTACCGTTTTAGAGATAGATGTTCTCCACCGCTTCTGGGTATGGTCTTCGGGACTGGGCGTTCCTATTTGATTGACAGCCTTCCGACGGTCGCATACATCGCGTCACAACTTGCCGAACGTCGGTGCGGCTCTATACGGCTCCTGCGCACCGACGTTCGGCTACTTTCGGAAACTGGTGACGCGCTGTATGCGACCGTCGGAAGGCTGTCAATCAAATAGGAACGCCCAGTCCCGCAGCCCATACCCGGAAGCCACGTAGAACATCTCTCTCTAAAACGGTAAGTACTGCATTGATTTTAAACAAAACACCCGATTGTGCTTCCCGTAATTGGCCTCAATCTCATGTTAAAAATTGATTTTTTTGGGTGAACCTCCACTTTAAGATTTCATACTGTAGAGATGTTCGGGACACATTTGTAGATATTGGGGGAAATGATCAATCCATTGCTGCTTCTGGTTTCAAAAATGGAAGGGTGAATTATTTAGTTTAGTTTGTTAAAAGAAAGAAAAGGAAGTTTTTGGGACTTTAAATGAGGCAAGAACCAAAGGGGTAACTGCATCATTGATTAAAAATGTAGTTTAGTGTTTGGAATAGTAACGTTCTTAGGGAATTTTTTTAGGGTCGACTAATAAAAAGGAGAAATAAAATGTAAAACCAAAAGCTCTTGTAAAGGAATGGAGGTTATAACTACTTAGACTGACACCAGTTCATGAAATCTTTGCGTTGCTGCACCACACAGCGACTCAAGATATCTTCACATCCGCCAAATTTCTTAGATGACAAATTTCTTAGATTGTTAATCTAAGTGCCAGCCTTCTGGGATTTGGTTGGACATTCACGGAGAGGACACAGGAGAATGGAGGGATCTGTTGAAGCTGGAAGGAAATCCACAATTGCTCAGACAACCTCTCCTTAATGCAGTGTTGTGTCCAAGGCCATCTATAGACGAGGAGAATTTGGGCACCTCTGCTGCATTACATGGCACTACCCTAAAGCAGGGGTTTCCAAATTTTCTAAGCAAAGGGCTGGATTACTGTCCTTCAGGCTTTTTTTTTGGGGGGGGGGGGGGGGGCAGACTGTGCCCAGTAGAAAATGCCCTGGCATCATTGGTTTTAATGGAAGAAAATGTGCCCTGTTGGCATCAGTGGGAAGAATAGAGGGAATGATGCCTGTTGGTGGCATTTGTGTCTGTTGGTGGAATAGTGCTCCAAGCGCCAGATAGTTCTTTTTTACAGACTAGGTGCCCAACGTATCATGCCTCCACCCCCATATACTGTACAACAGGGGTCGTAAACCCCCGGGCCGCGGCCCACTACCGGGCCGCAGCGTGTCTGCAGCCGGGCCACAGCGGGCAGCATAATATTGTAAGGCGGGCAGGTGAGAGCCCCGAAGATCAGACAGGCGGGCTGGCGGAAGAGAGAAGTGCGCTGGCGAGCAGAGATGACATCTCTCTCCGCCCGCCTAGCATCACCGCTCTTCCGCCCACCTAGCATCACCGCTCTTCCGCCCGCCTAGCAGAAAGTACAGCCTTTCCTCTCAGTACTGGGCTAGTTTATCTAATATCCCTGGCTGGGAACCCCTAAAAGTCAGGCACTGCTGGCAGTCATTAACTAAAACTCCTAATCTTCTCAGCTCTTTATCAGTGTGCAAGGCAGCAGATGGGTCACATAACTCCTAGCAGGTGACGTGGCATTCCTCATCTGGTGGCACTGGCAGGTGACGTGGCAAGAGGCATTCCTCATCTGGTGGCACAGGCAGGTCACGTGGCATTCCTCATCTGGTGGCACTGGCAGGTGACGTGGCAAGTGACATTCCTCATCTGGTGGCAGGCAACATGGCAAGTGACACGCTCATGGCTCCCACTGATTCTGCATTATGGTGAGTTGAACTATTTCATTTATATTACAATGTAATATAAGAAATAATGCGCTTCAATCATTCTGACACCATATTAATCATGGTGCCGTGATGATTGAAGCGCCAACAGCAGAACACCAGCTATTGCCCTGAAAAATTGCCCGTGAATAATCGCTTACCCCCGCATGTGCGTACGCCCCCCTTCGCCGGGCCTTGGCACAATTTTCTTCCAGGCAGCCGGTCCCCGGTGCCAAAAAGGTTGGGTACCACTGCTGTACAACATACACACAACTAATATTCACCTGTGGGACTTTAAATGAGGCATAATACAACAAAATATCAATTTATTGTACAAGGATTGGACACAAATGTATAAAGTACACAGAAAATGTTTGGCCTATCAAGCCACTGGGTTACAGTGCATGCAAGAATATGTCATTTACATGAAGCTGGTATATTTTTAAGTACAAGCTTTACAAAACCAAGGTGATTGCAGTAAGAGAGGAATGCATCTTTTAACTCTATGCATTTTGTGAAAACTTTCACTTCAGGAGCAGATGCCTCCAACAGAATCCTATACTAAAAACAAATACATTGTATTACAGCACTCCCTAGAAAGTGTGTGTGTGTGTGGGGGGGGGGGGGGGGGGGTTCCACCCCTCTACATATTGATGTTCTAAAAAAGGGACTTCCAAACCAGCTTGAAACTTGATAAAAACAGAGCTTCCAAATGGTGACTGCTGCTCAGTGTCTGACACAGGAGTAGTGGAAGGGGACCAAGATACCAACTGAACAAACAAAAGTGTCACATCTGGCCCCAGGGCCACAAATTGGAATCCACTGTTCAACAGGATTTAGGATCCACACGCTGGTCAAAGGAAGGAGGCAAAAAAGGACCCGACGACATCACACAACCAGACCAAAAAAACCTGGATTAACCACTTGCCGACTGCTGCACACTGATAAACATCGGCACAATGGCAGCGGTGAACAAATAGGAGTACAGGTACGTTCCCTTTAATTTGCCGCGCCCTGCGACTGTCAGCGGCCTGCGATCGTGACACGGAAAGGCAGAACGAGGAGATACTTATTTAAAAAAGGCATTTCCCTGTTCTGCCTAGTGACATGGCAGGGATCTACTGCTCCGTCATTGGGTGCAGTGATCGCTGTCATGTCAGTGGTAGCCCATCCCCCCCCCCCCCCAACAGTTAGAATTACTCCCTAGGATACACTTAACCCCTTGATTGCCCCCTAGTGTTTAACCCCTTCCCTGCCAGTGTCATGTGATGACATGATCGCTGTATAAATGACAATGGTCGCAAAATAGTGTCAAAGTGTCCGATGTGTCCTCTGCAATATCTCAGTCATGATAAAAATCGCAGATCGCCGCCATTACTAGTAAAAAAATATCTATCCCCTATTTTGTAGACGCTATAACTTTTGCGCAAACCAATCAATATACGCTTATTGCATTTTTTTTTCGAATAATAAGAATACATATCGGCCTAAACTGAGGGAAAATTGATTTTATTTTTTTTGGGATAGTTATTATAGCAAAATTATATTAAGTCAAAAACATTGCTTTTTTTTTTTCAAAATTGTCGATCTTTTTGTTTATAGCACAAAAAATAAAAACTGCAGAGGTGATCAAATACCACCTAAAGAAAGCTCTATTTGTTGGGGGAAAAAAAGGACTTAAATTTTGTTTGGGTGCAAAGTCGCACGACCGCGCAATTGTCAGTTAAAACGAAGCAGTGCCGTATCGCAAAAAGTGCTCTGGTCAGGAAGGGGGTAAATTCGTCCGGGGATGAAGCAGTTGAGATGTTTTTTCTTATGGATTCAGGAGTGTTCCAATGAGTGGGGGGCTGAGCCTGTTGTGAGACTTCTGGATGGTCGTAGGTTTATCAGCTGAAGAAGCACACTGCCTGGCTGCAGTCCCTCAATGAGGCTCTTGACCAGGAGGCCAGCAGACCAAAGCCATGTCTACCTGGTTTACAACCATCATCTTCATTTATAATATAGAAATATGGAAGTCTTTTTTAAGCATCAGTAAAACGTGAACTGCAGGCACAGCGCGGAGCGATTATCTGCAGAGCTGAACACAGTAATTTAGCTGACAGATACTGGAAATTGCAAATGCAAATTGCTTCCTTTCATTCGAGAGGACAGAAAAATAAAAAAAGATGAAATATTTATTTTCAGAAATGTTTTCCCTTATGGAAAGAAACATTTATGGAGATACAGTATAGATCTTCTGCAGATGGCATTTCACAATGGAAAACGCGTATCTAATTGTTATCGCAAATGTGTTTTTGCCGGCATTATAATCTGCACGAGCAACTGTAAACATCACATTTATCATCATTACTGCATGAAGGATAAACCGTTACTTGACCAGAGTTTAGATATGGGACAGTGTTATTTTTTATGGTATACGTTTTAGTATGGTTGGAACTACAAAATAATAATAAAAAAAAAAAAAAACACATTAGTCAGGCAATTATAAAATACAGCATAATAAAATTAAAATGTACTACTTGCCAGCTAGCAAGCTCAGAGCAGGCCACCAATTTTTTTAAGGCGGATTTAGTTCCAAATTCTTTAGGGCCCTTTCACAAGGGCGGACAGTATGTCGGCTTTTTCATCCATCCATGTACGGATGAAAAAGGGACATACATTGGTCCCTATGAGATTGCGGGTGGCAGCGGATGTTCATCCGCTGACACCCGATCTCGCCCGGTTGTGCATTCCTCCGATTCTGCAGAGGGAGGAAAATCCTATTTTTCCATCAGTCTGCGGATCGGATCGGGTGAACATGGACAGACGGTCCGTGTTCATCTGATCCCCCCATAGAGGAGAGCGGAGAAAAGACAGGGCAGTCCCTGAACAGTGTGCGGGGACCGCACTGTCATCCGCCGGCTCAGCGGGGATCAACGGAGCGATTCCCGCTGAGCAGGCGGAAGTTCACGGGGCAGATCATTACTGATCCGCCCCGTGTGAAAGGGCCCTAAAGTGAATTAAGGCTTATAACAAAGTAAATGGGCAGCCCTCCAATTTATTGGGCTAAAGTGATTTCAGTGAAAGTTTCTGTTACAGCACACCAAGACATTAAGACAATTAAGCTCTTCCGGACTTGTGGGAAGCGCTTCCAGCTGTGTGGAAACCATTGGAGGGGGGGGAGCGCTTCCAGCTGTGTGGAAACCATTTGGGGGGGGAAGCTCTTCCAGCCTTGTGGAAACCATCTGGGGAAGCTCTTCCAGCCTTGTGGAAACCATCTGGGGAAGCTCTTCCAGCCTTGTGGAAACCATCTGGGGAAGCTCTTCCAGCCTTGTGGAAACCATCTGGGGAAGCTCTTCCAGCCTTGTGGAAACCATCTGGGGAAGCTCTTCCAGCCTTGTGGAAACCATCTGGGGAAGCTCTTCCAGCCTTGTGGAAACCATCTGGGGAAGCTCTTCCAGCCTTGTGGAAACCATCTGGGGAAGCTCTTCCAGCCTTGTGGAAACCATCTGGGGAAGCTCTTCCAGCCTTGTGGAAACCATCTGGGGAAGCTCTTCCAGCCTTGTGGAAACCATCTGGGGAAGCTCTTCCAGCCTTGTGGAAACCACCCGGGGAAGCTCTTCCAGCCTTGTGGAAACCACCCGGGGAAGCTCTTCCAGCCTTGTGGAAACCACCCGGGGAAGCTCTTCCAGCCTTGTGGAAACCACCCGGGGAAGCTCTTCCAGCCTTGTGGAAACCACCTGGGGAAGCTCTTCCAGCCTTGTGGAAACCACCTGGGGCTGCTCTTCCAGCCTTGTGGAAACCATCTGGGGAAGCTCTTCCAGCCTTGTGGAAACCATCTGGGGAAGCTCTTCAAGCCTTGTGGAAACCACCTGAGGAAGCTTATCAAGCCTTGTGATCAAGCCTTGTGGAAACCACCTGGGGAAGCTTATCAAGCCTTGTGGAAACCACCTGGGGAAGCTTATCAAGCCTTGTGGAAACCACCTGGGGAAGCTTATCAAGCCTTGTGGAAACCACCTGGGGAAGCTTATCAAGCCTTGTGGAATTCAGATGGGGAAGCTCTTCCACCACTGTGGGGAAGGTCTTCGAGCCTTGTAGTGTGAAGAGTTTGGTGCAGAGGAACCCAAGTGGTCTGCACAGATCCCCAAACCTGCTGTGGGCTAATGTCACAAAGCCAGTCCAGGCTCTGCAGGGATCCTGGTCATAATATCAAGATCCACCCAGATGTCTGACAGACAGCCACTAAGAGCCTGACCCAGCCGCTCCTGTCCCCTTCACAGCCTGGCGCTCCAGTAACTGCTGAAGGGGCAGAGCAGAGAGCCAGTGACCGACAAGCACCACTCGGTTCTCGGTGATCACTCGGTTCTTGGTCTTAGAGCTGACGGGAAATAGCTTCAGCATTGGATTGATGCTGCAGCCATAGGCTTATTATTGACTGTTTTAAAATCCTGCACTTCTCTTAATTCACACAAGGTAGAAGTTTTTACATTGTCTGAAAACGTTCTGAACAGAAGACTGACTCCATCACCAAAATTAAGAGGGAGAAAATGGGGCCGCTGTGTAACGCTAATCACTGGCCTTTATTCCCATACTGTAAGAAAGTCATTGTGTACGAGGATCCGGTATCCGGCACTACATGGAAAACTGATTAATTATTACTAGACAGAGATCACATTGGCAGCCTGTGTTTACGAAAAGCATCCAAAGAAAAATAGGCCGCAGGGCGGGATGAAATTAAAGAAAAAAAAAAAATCTTCAAAGGCACAGCTATGGAAGACAGACAATCTGTGTGATGCCATCTAAGAAACCACTGGAAAGGTTTAGACAAAACTGACTGGCTATTGACAAGATTCTCATTTAGTATTAGTAATTCAAAGGCACATTAGTGGAATATTCATGAAATACTAATCAGGGGTTGTGCAGCTCATACCCCAGCCAATTAGTCGTTTGTTAGCTACATGCTTGTTGGCAGCCCGTGTATAACTCCGTCATTGGCTGAGCGCACAGATCGGGATCTGGTAGTATGCACATCTGACCAAAGCTGGCTGAACAGCCCACTTCTGTCTAACCCGCTGCCATGCACCCGGCCAAATCTCGGGCGTTTGTTATTGAACCAGCTGATGTTATCCAGCATGCACTAGGCTTTAGTGGTATAAATGACACATTTCATATACAACAGATTAGAAAGAATATTTATTTTTTGATAGGCTTTACATACACTTTAAATAAAGGACACGGTTCACCTTTGGAACAAGTTACATGTTCCACCTGTACCAAGGATGGCACATGAAACATGTTCCAGCTCCCGTCTCCTCTCCTCCCTGTGACAGTGGATGGGGGGAGATCTTCTCCCTGCAACCGCTATCAGAATTTAAAAACAGTGCGGTCATGTCATTCAGAGTTTTGCGAATGAACTACATCTACTGTTGGTCTGCTGTCTGCCCCCCTCACCAGCCTCCGTTTTTTACTTATCTGAGCCTCGAATTTCCATTGGACCCCAGAAAAGGACGATCAGGGCCACTCTGGGCAAAACAAACTGCACAGTGGAAGTATATGTTTATTATATAAAACAAAAAGGAAACTTTAGTACCCCTTTAAGGCGTCAGCATACCAAGACATTTTGGACAATTTCATGCTCCAAACTTTGTGCAAACAGTTTGGGGATGGCCCCTTCCTGTTCCAACATGACTGCGCACGAGTGCACCAAGCAAGGTCCATAAAGACATGAATAAGAGTTTGGGGTGGAGGAACTGACCTCAATCTGAGATCAAAAGTAACATTTCTGTCTTTGCAGATGACACTAAGCTATGCAGTGGAATAATGTCTTTACAGGATGTCACCAATTTACAAGCCGACCTCAATGCTCTGTCTAATTGGGCGACTAAGTGGCAGATGAGGTTTAATGTTGATAAATGTAAAGTGTTGCACTTGGGGGCTAAGAATATGCATGCATCATACATACTAGGGGGAGTACAACTGGGGGGATCTGTAGAGGAGAAGGATCTGGGGGTTTTGGTAGATCCTAAGCTCAATAATGGCATGCAATGCCAAGCTGCGGCTTCCAAAGCGAGCAACGTCCTTTCTTGTATGAAGAGAGGTATGGACGAGAGAGAGAGAGAGAGAGAGAGAGAGAGAGAGAGAGAGAATGTTGCCCCTGTACAAATCATTAGTAAGACCTCATCTGGAATATGCAGTTCAGTTTTGGGCTCCAGTTCTCAAGAAGGATATCGGGGAACTGGAGAAAGTGCAGAGAAGAGCAACCAAACTGATAAGAGGCATGGAGGAGCTCAGCTATGAGGAATGATTAGAGGAACTGAATTTATTCCCTCTTAAGGAGATTAAGGGGAGATATAATCAACATGTACAAATATATAAGGGGTCCATATTGTGAACTTGGTGTGGAGTTATTCACTTTACGGTCAACACTGACAAGGGGACACTCTTTACGTCTAGAGGAAAAGAGATTTCATCTCCAAATACGGAAAGGTTTCTTCACAGTAAGAGCTGTGAAAATGTGGAATAGACTCCTCTAGACGTGGTTCTGGCCAGCTCAGTAAAGTGCTTTAAGGCAGGCCTGGATACTTTCCTAAATGTACATAATATAACTGGGTACTAACATTTATAGGTAAAGTTGATCCGGGGGATATCCGATTGCCTCATGGGGGGGGGGGGGGGATCAGGAAGGAATTTTCCCTGCTGTAGCAAATTGGATCATGCTTTGCTGGGGTTTTTTGCTTTCCTCTGGATCAACTGTGGGTATAGAATTGGGTATATGTGATTGTACGATATTTTATTTCTTATGGTTGAACTTGATGGACTTGTGTCTTTTTTCAACCTGACTATGTAACTATAACTATGCAACACACCTTTGGGATGAATTCGAGCAGGTCTTCTCGTCCAACATCAGTGCCTGACCTCTCAAATGCGCTTCTGGAAGAATGGTCAAATATTTCCATAGTCACACTCCTAAACCTTGTGGACAACCTTCCCAGAAGAGTTGAAGCTGTTATAGCTGCAAAGGGTGGGCCAACTCGATATTGAACCCTGCAGACCAAGGCTGGGATGCCATTAAAGTTCATGTGCTCGTATGTGTGTGTGTGTGTGTATATATATTATATATTTATTACAGAATAGTGACGAATCCATCTCCAGTCTGCCGATTGGACAAAGGCTCCTCATGTAAGCATGCGGTTAGTACTGAACCATGATAGTAGAGTCCCACATTGGCTCAGAGTGCTGAACTTCTCTTAAGGCTGTACATAAAACTATTGGGGGATATACAAAAACTAGGGTTGTCCCGATACCACTTTTTTAGGACCGAGTACAAGTACCGATACTTTTTTTCAAGTAGTCGCCGATACCGATACTTTTTTTTAATGTCATGTGACCGTTTTCAAACCACAATACAGACCAAAGATATTTTCTTTAGAATTATGAAGAACTGGTACATCATGGTGTGGGGCTGTTTTTTAGCATACGGTACTGGAAAACTACATATCATTGAAGGAGTGATCACTGTCAGTGCAGCTCATCTGTGCCAGTGCCCAAAAGTGCAGCTAGCCAGTGCCACCTATCAGTGCAGATCAGTGCCCATGAGTGCATCAGTGCAGGGAGGCAGCTTATTAGTGCATCTCATCAGTGCCACCCAATCAATGCCAGTGCCACCTATCAGTGCCATCCATTTATGAGTGCCATTCAATCAATGCCAGTGCCACCTATCAGTGCCATCCAATGGTGCCATCCAATTTGTGTTCGATGTCACAAAAAAAAAAGAAAAGTATTCTATTTTGGTATCTGGAGTATTTGCGCGACTACGAGTACTAGCGCAAATACTCGGTATCGGTCCCGATACCGATACTGGTATCGGTATCTGGACAACCCTAACAAAAACATTTTTAAATCAATCTGGTACCTGTACTAGCTGCCTTTAAAAAGTATTTTACATTTTTCTAGTTTTTAATGAGGACATAACTGGGCGAAATTGTTCTTTTAGCTGTTGAGTTGTGCTTCAACCCCGGAAGCATCTGCCAAAACTTAAATGCCAATTTTAGGTGGGCTGACCCTTTAATAAGTTTCATCAGAGTCAATGGATGCAAGTCAGAGTTACCTCGATAGAAAAACTACCCTTAGCCAAGAAAACACCGAATCGTTCCTGATGGAGGAGGAATTTTTACAGTGTGCTCCATATTCATGGAGGCTAAATATATCCCTTCGGAGGTTTTATTTACTCTCAGCCTCCCGCTGTCAAATCCTCGCCATTGTTATGCAGCGGTACACGTGGAAGGAATTATTTATTGTCTAACCATTTTTTACTGACCTGGAAATCAGAACTGCAGAGGCGAGCCACAGGCAGTTTTCTCAGCAAGAACAAAGCACTCAACGAGCACTCTACTCCCTTTACCTTTAATTTACCAGCGTGCTGGAAAGTGACTGTTCACCTATAACCCAATAGTTGTACCATTCACAACCTTTAGGCTCTTGTCAAACCACGGTCAAATCTTACAAGCCATTTTCATTATTCAGGCCACGCTCATGCTTTGTGAATGAACAATGGAGGGCGACCCACCTCCTGGACCCCTGTGGCACCTGGTTGCATTTCATCTGGTGATCTGGCCGATGGGAAACCAGCTGCATTAGGCTGCATTTACACATGGGCATTTTGAATCACAGGCAGAATAGCTGTGATTCTTCCCATGCTTGCCTAACGCCCAGGTGTAGATGACAAGGCATGTTTCAGATGCCATTCCTTTAAATGGCACCTAAAAACGCGGTGCAGTTCTGTCGAGTGAAAGAAGCTGCTAAACTTTTTTTGGGTGACAAGCTTCATGCAATGCAGTTTGCCTCAATTGTGGAGGATGAGAACACAGCCAGGACCCCAGAATTAACATGATCAAGTCATCTGAGCCAACAGGAAATGGATGGTGACCCTGGATGATGCCTGAGTAAAGATGGCTCCCTGCCTGAGAGAGCTCTGATGGAGGTAATAAATACCTGGAAGTGTTACAATGACTCCTTAGCATGCATTAAAGTGGAGGTTCACCCGAAAACTTAATTTTTAACATTAGATTGATGCTCATTTTGTCTAGGGGAATCGGGTGTTTTTTTTTAAATCGAAGCAGTACTTACCGTTTTAGATTGCGATCTTCTCCGCCGCTTCCGGGTATGGGCTGCGGGACTGGGCATTCCTATTTGATTGACAGGCTTCCGACGGTCGCATACATCGCGTCACGATTTTCCGAAAGTAGCCGAACATTGGTGCACAGTCGCCGTATAGAGCCGCACAGACGTCAGGCTTCTTTCGGCTACTCGTGACGCGATGTATGCGACCGTCGGAAGCCTGTCAATCAAATAGGAACGCCCAGTCCCGAAGACCATACCCGGAAGCGGCGGAGAAGATCGCTCTGTAAAACGGTAAGTACTGCTTCGATTTTAAAAAAACTAGCCAATTCCCCTTGACAAAATGAGCATCAATCTAATGTTAAAAAATAATTTTCGGGTGAACTCCCGCTTTAAGAAAATAATCTGATGGGTCTGCTTCAAAAGGCACGTCCAAGGGATCATGGCTGGGTCATACAGGTTATAACCTCAACAATGAATACCTACACTACACCTACACAAAATGTGGCGATATTCATTTAAGGGACCAGCTTTATAAATATTTGCGTTCAAGTGAACTACACCTACACAAAATGTGGCGATATTCATTTAAGGGACCAGCTTTATAAATATTTGCGTTCAAGTGAAAGGAGACGGGATTGGCACTGGCAAAAGTAAGGGGAGGAATTTCATTCAAGGGGACACAAAAAAGAAAATCTTGGAACGTTATATTGCCTGCTGAAGCTGAATTCTCCCACGTTCCCTTCTTTGGAATATTTACAGTCACCGCTACCCCTCTCCCCCCCTCCTGCAGTCACTGTACTCAGGAAATCCTCTGCTGATTATTATGCTGACCACCTCATATTTCTGACAAGATCAAAGCCCCCCAGAAGTGCCAGCTCAGCGGTCGAGGTATGACCACCCGTCATGTGCTTCTCCGACATGTGTGCTGAGGCTCCACCAAGGGAAGACCATTCTGTATTTACTACACATAAATGCTCTTCCCAAAGAGTTCCAGTCACTAACATGATATTCCTTTATCCATTTTAAAAAAGTTATTAAAGTAGTAGAACTTTATGCAAACCTTTTTAAACACTTAAGGACTGGAAAGGTTTTACTCATTTAATGACAGGCCATTTTTTGCAATACAGCACTGCGTTGCTTTAACAGACAATTGCGCAGTCGTGCGACACTATACCCAAACAAAATGTATAACTTTTTTTTTCCCCATAGAGCTTTTTGGTAGTAATTGATCACCGCTGCGGTTCAATTTTTTTGCACTATAAACAAAAAAAGAGACAATTTTGGAAAAAAATATATATGTTTCTTCAGAGCCTTAATTACTTAATGGGTTACGTAGTCACTACAGGTGATTGGACACTGGCAAACCCAATTAAAATTGAGTTAATCCCTATATAACCCCTCCCAAATGGAGAGTACCTCAGTTTTTTTTTCGCCAGTGTTAAAGTGGTTGGTCACGTTCAACATGTGCCAAGAAAAATGCTCTGGCTGCGGAGACCTAGGAGCTATAACCGGATCCATTCATCGGGCTGATATCAAAGGCCTAAGATGGTTGGTACCTGGGCCTCGTGTAAGAACTAGGTTTGCCTGTAATTTCTCTTTGCGGAGGTCTGGGCTCTGGGATTCAGACTTTGGCGTACCAATACATATGTGGCACGAAAAGTTTCTGGCAGAGTCTTTTACAGGTCCAGGTATGAGGTTTTCTCTAATAGAACCCTTAATAAACCTGAAGGTTGGCACAACTTTCCTGCCGTGTGAGTAAAAGCTGGAACTACTTTTAGTAGCTTTCCTGCGGCGCGGATCAGGTAAGAAGATAATTTTTATTTATGTATTATCTTCTTTAGAGTAGGATGTCTTTCCTGGTTCTCACCACTGGAGGGAGTAAGTGCAAACCTGGTGTTTTCTTACATTGCCTTCCAGGATAACATGCTCAGTGAAGTCAGTCAAATATAACACCACTCACCTCCTTCCACTGCAGGCTCTGTCACGATACGCATACAGGGGTCCACAAGATGCCCCCAGTAATCTCTCCCCCCTCTTCCTCGTCTCCTGGGCGCCGCCATCACAGCAAGGTGCGTGCGTGGGGAGCACGCCTTTCTGTCAGAATAGAGACATGAATGGGGGAGGGCCAAAAGTGGTTGCTAGTGCCCATGCGCAATGCAGGACACCTATGTGCAGGCGCCAAGAGGCTGGTTCAAAAGCCCAGCACGCCAGAGCCTTCAGTAAGCGGCATGGACACAGAGCTGTGGATTGAACCAGGCAAACTTAAGACTCCTACTCGGCATCAGGTTGTGCAGTGAGCTGATATTTTTGTGTAGTGTAAGACTATAGCACAACAGTGATTGCATTTGTATTTGTGGATAGTACCTTTGCTTTGCAGTAAGGACTATGTTTTCCGAGAAGAGGGTCTAGGACGAGTAAAAGAGGCACCATAGAATCCACACGTACGGCTAAGGATTCGGAGCTTGCCTGCAGTTTGCCATCCCCCTCTGTCAGCCTGATAGCAGCCTCACAGGATGAACCCGTCTCGTTTTGCAGCTTCTCCTATGGCAGCTCCTGTATACGTCACTGAGGACGCTTTAAAAGTTGCTTTGGATGGCCTGGAAGGAAGGATTGCCAATATTGTCAGGGTGAAAAATCCCTTTTTGGAGATGAGGATCATGTGCAGCCTGAGGACTCAGAGGATGAGAGGTTTCCTGCGACTTCAGTCGCTAAAGATGCAGGTGCAATATTATGCAGAGATGGTGTGTGCCACTTACAAATTGCCTCCTGTTGAAGCTTCTAGGCCCTCTGTTTCCTCTTTGGGATCCCGGAAATACCCACAGGCTGCATGCGCCTTTCCAGTTCATCCCTTGCTGGATAAACTGATGTATGATGACTAGGTTCACCCAGATAAACTGTTTTCTCCTCCTAAGCAGTTCTCCCTCCTTTATCCTATTGAGGAAGGTTTCACCAAGAAATGGGGGGTACCTGCTATTGATGCAGCTATTTATTGTGCAAACTAAAACATGACCTGTCCTTTAGACAACGCGCAGGTTTTTAAGGATCCAACTGACAAAAAGCTGGAGTCCCTATTAAAAGCCTCCTCTGCCATGGCTGGGGCTGTAGTACAACCTGCAGTTACAGCCATTGGTGTATGTCAGTTCCTCAAGGAACAAATGAAGCAGATGATTAACCTCCTCTCTACAGAAGAGATTAAGCTTTAGAAGGACCTTCCTAAGGCATTGTGCTTTGCGATTGATGCTATTATGGACTGTTCAAAAAGCATCTTGCTTGAATCTCCTGCAGGTACACCTGTGCAGGTCCCTTTGGTTAAAACATTCGGAGGCCGAGGCTTCCTGCAAGAAATACTTGGCAGCGTTCCCCTTTGGGGGAGAACGCCTGTTTGGAGATGACCTGGATTAATACATCCAAAAAATTACCGGAGGCAAGTTTACTCAATTGCCGGTTAAGAAAAAGAGTAAGCGTCCCTCATTTAAACATACTCTTTCTCCAGCCCCTGGAAACTCAGTCTACAGGCAGTGGAAGCCGCCCCAGACTAGCACTAGGGGAAAAGCCCAGAGCCAAGCCCAAGGGTAGAAAAGAACTTGGGGTTCAAAGTCAAAACAGACCCCCAAAACTTCCCTATGAAGAGATGCCCCCGCTCGGCCGAGTGGGGGGAAGGCTGCGGCATTTTGCAAACGCCTGGCGGAACGAGGTTCAGGACAAGTGGGTCATCGCCAGTGTCCTCAGGCTACAAGATGGAATTCAGAGAACTTCCTCTACCACGTTTTTTGAGATCAAGAGTTGCCAAAGATCCAGAAAAAAGAAAGCCTTTACTATTGGTCTTGGAACACCTGTTGCCCCAAGGGGTAATCTTGGAGTTAGCCCCAGAGGATCAGGATTCTATTCAAACCTGTTTACGGTTCCAAAACGGGGATGTCAGACCTATCCTAGATTTGAAAAGTCTGAATCAGTTTCTGAACATTTGCTCCTTCCGCATGGAGTCGGTCCGTTCAGTTGTTTCCACTCTTCAGGGAGGAAAATTCCTGGCATCAATAGACATCAGAGATGCATATCTACATGTGCCAATATTTCCTGCTCACCAAAGGTTTCCAAGGTTTGCGGTGGATCAGCGACACTTTCAGTTTGTGGCTCTTCCTTTCGGGCTGGCTACGACACCTCAAGTGTTTACGGAAATACTGGCCCTGGCCCTAGCAAAGCTAAGGGCACGAGGCATAGCGGTAACAGCCTACCTGGACAATCTGTTGATCATAGATCAGTCCGCCACACGCTTGGGCCACAATGTGCACAGCGGAATTTTTCAGAGTACCTAGGCTGGGTCCTTAATCTGAAGAAATCTTTCTTGCAGCCTCAAAAAATGCTAGAGTACTTGGGCATGATTATATACACTACCCTAAGCAAGGTATTACTTCACAAGCCAAAAAGGTCTTAGGAGACTTGGTCCGAGTGCTAAAGGCAAAAAGAAGGCCTTCCATCCTTCTATGCATGAGATTGTTGGGAAAGATAGTAGCCTCATTCGAGGCTGTCCCTTACGCACAGTTTCACTCAAGGTAATTACAGGGCAGAATTCTGTCAGCTTGGAAGATGTTCAGGCCCTGGATCTTCCTATGATCTTATCTCCAGGGGTTCGCCAGAGCCTCAATTGGTGGTTGCTCCACCAAAATCTGTCAGAAGGAAAATCCTTCACTCTAGTTACCTGGAAAGTGGTGACCACAGAAGCCAGCCTTCTGGGCTGGGGGGCAGTGCTAGAAGAAGCATCTGCCCAGGGGCCGAAAAGCTCCTACCCAACAACATTTTGGAGATTCGGGCAATTCATTTGGCCCTCAAAGTTTGGTCTTACAGACTGCAAGGCTGGCCTGTTCGAGTTCAGTCCGACAATGCTACGGCCGTGGTCTATATCAATCACCAAGGAGGCACCAGAAGTCTGGATGCCCAAAAAGAGGTGAATCACATCTTGGCCTGTGCAGAAAGGCATATTTTTTGCCTATCTGCGGTCTTCATTCCAGGGGTAGAAAATTGGCAGGTGGATTTTTTAAGCCGTCAGCAACTAAGTCCAGGAGAATGGTCTCTACACGACATGTTTCAAATCATATGTAAGAAATGGGGAACCCCAGATGTGGACCTGTTGGCTTCCAGGTTCAACGCCAAACTGGACAGCTGTGTGTCAAGAACAAGAGATCCCTATGCTCAAGGCTCAGATACCCCAACAATCTCATGGGATCAGTATTCCCTGACTGGCAGGGAAGGAGTTAACACTAGGGGGCGATTAAGGGGTTGCGACTACTAGGGAGTGATTCTAACTGTGCGGGGAGGGGATTGATGAGGAGGAGGAGACCGATCATTGTTCCTATATACAAGGAACATCATTCAAGACCATGTCGCAAAAATGAACACACTCCCAATGAAATGTTATCAAAAATCTATTTTAGATAACAAAATTCTAACAAGAATTCAACTACAGGTGTCCAGCAGACAGTTGGATTATAAAAAGGGCGTTAAAGAAAACTCCTTCCCATTTCATGCTGTCAGGCCTGAGAAAGAACATTTCTTTACACAAGAAAGGTGAAGGCTACAAAAAGAACAGCAAAGCTTTAGGCCCCTTTCACACTGCCAGACCGTTCAGTTTTTTTTTCGGCGGACCTGAACGGGCACTCCATGCAAACCTATGGAGCGTCGGATGTCAGCGGTGACATGTCCGCTGAGATCTGACCTGATCTGCTAAAATCAGACGTATGGTAGATCGGGTCAGATCTGATGAAAAACGGACATGCTGTGCGATTTTGTCCGATCTCTCCATAGGAGACAGCGGCGTTCGACAAGCCCCTCCCTGCTCAGTGAGCAGAGAGGGACCTGTCAGCCACCAGCTCAGCGGAGATCAACGGAGAGATCTCCCGCTGAGCTGGTGGACTGCGCTGCGACTGGTCTGCCTGGTGTGAATGCAGCCTGAGGCTGCATTCACACCTGAGCGTATTTTTTCAGGCAGAGAGTTTTTACCGCGATTTTGCTGCAATTTTGTACAGGTCAAAAGGTCACCAATGTAAAAAGCAGAAAAACGCCTGTAATCTGCCTAAAAAGAAACTTGTGTACTTTGAGCTTCAGGTGACAAAAAACTCAGATTTGAACAAGTGCCATCGAAAAGAATGGGATTGTGTTTGACTGTTTTACAAGTTGAAACTGCTCAGGTGTGAATGCATCTCAACTTACCAAAAGTGATACAAAAATGGAACTGCAACCATCTCACAGAGACATCCAGGCCATCTACAGACGTTATCACCTCGACAGGAGAGTCTTCTGGTGAGAAGGGTTAAAGAAAAAAAAAAAAGAAATCGCAATGCAAGTTCACTGCAGTTAGCTAAAGTAGTAGAAAGCCAAACTGGGGCGATTGTTTCCTGTGACACAATATGGCGTACACTGCAGAGAAATTAAATGCATTGGTCTCATCCACAAAAAAAGCATCCCCTAAAGCCTATGCACAAAAAAGCCCACCTAGAATTTTCCAGGGCTCATGTAGAAAAAAAAAGACTACCGGGCAGGGGTCAAGTCCTGGGGAAAAAAGTGTGGGAACTCCCACCCAAGATCCACTCCCCCCACCAAAAAAAATAAAAATTATACGCTCATATGCATAATTACTAAACCGCATGTTTTTTGATCCACTGTACCTTAGTAATTCTTTATGTTACTGGCCGCTTCCTGTATATGGATTCATCGGGTAGTGTGTGGGTATTCCGTCACTGCCTCGATGCTGCAATGTCTCCTGGGAGCTTTTGTCATTGTTCCCAGGAGACATTGCGGAGGTCTGCCGCGAGTTATCACAGGATTTAGAAAGAACTTTAAGCAAGTACCCGATGAATTCATATACAGGAAGTGGCCAGTAACATAAAGTGACAGTGACTCGAGCTGGGCATCGCCGCTTAGTGAAGGATTGGCTCGGCTGCTCTAGTCCTGCAAAGGGAACTGAGTTCCTGCTGTGAAAAAAGTGCAGGAACTCCGTTCCCACGCGTTCCCGCAGGACTTGAGCCCTGCTACTGGGACTCTTGAGTGATGAGACCAAGATACAGTTTTGAAGTCATCCGTTCCGAAAACATTTATGGCGTCATTCAGGTGAGGAGTTCAAAGAAAAATGCATGGCCCCTACAGAGAAACATGGTGGCTGTGTCCTTCTGTGGGGCTGCCTGAGCGCTGCTGGTGTTGGGGAGCTGCATTTCATTGATGGTATCCTGAATTCACAGATGTACTGCTCTATATTGATCGCCGTGCACTTTTCCAACATGACAACGATCCAAAACACACATCTAAGGCCACTTTTGCATTTCTGAAGAACAGGCTGAAAGTGATTCAGTGGCCAAGTATGTCTCCTAATCAGAACCCAATCAGGAAACAGCTATGGGGAATTCTTAAGAGTTTACAAGCATCACTCTCCATCCAGTATCCAGGCTCTATAAGAGGTTGTTCTTGAAGAATGGAAGAAGATAAATGTTGCAATATGTCGCCGTTATTTACATGCCTTGAAGACTTGGTGCCGTCCTTTCAAATCATGGAGGTCATACAAAATACTAGATGGAGGAGTTTTTGTTGTAGGGTGTATTCTTTTGCATTTTTAATTTGAGTAAAACTGATGATTTTGTAATCCAAGTTATATTATTAACCTTACTTTCATGTAATGAGCTAAACACATTCTATAAAACTCAGTTTTGTCAAAATGTCAGAAATTGTTCTCGTGTTCATTGAGATATTCATTAAAATCTTACTTTTCAAAATGGCTGTATTATATTGTATCCATTATGTGTCTTACGGTATTATCCGTTTCATAGACAATTCCTCCCGAAGAAGCAGTTTCCTTCCACAAAACTGGTTGAGGAAAGACCAGTCTATATAGTCCACTCCAACAGAAATCTTACGGGGGAAACCGTCAGCAGTTGTTTGTGGTTGACATTTTAAGACCCTATTGTATGTTTTATATGTATTAAACATTATATGTATTATACTACTTTTGTTTGTGCATCAATACCGAGATAGTCCATAATAAATCCCCCTTGGGGTGGGTATATGTATATGTGCTCAGCCTCAGCAACTGCCCCCATACCCCCACCCATTTTAGTTATCCTATACTTTTCAAAAAGGGTGTACTTATTTATGCTAAGCACTGTATATATACACACATACACAATATTTGTATTGTACCCAATGCTGCTGTAATCATGAGCAAAACAGTACTAAGAGGGGCAGCACTCTGAGCCAGTCAGGGTTCTGTGTCTTTGCACCTAAATAGTGTGCAGGTGCTTCGACTGCCCAATCACAGACTGGAGCAGGGGCAGACTGATAACTCATGGGTCCCCCGGGCAATAGGAGATTATGGGTCCCCCGGGCAATAGGAGATTATGGGTCCCCCGGGCAATAGGAGATTATGGGTCCCCCGGGCAACAGGAGATTATGGGTCCCCCGGGCAACAGGAGATTATGGGTCCCCCGGGCAACAGGAGATTATGGGTCCCCCGGGCAACAGGAGATTATGGGTCCCCGGGCAACAGGAGATTATGGGTCCCCCGGGCAACAGGAGATTATGGGTCCCCCGGGCAACAGGAGATTATGGGTCCCCCGGGCAACAGGAGATTATGGGTCCCCCGGGCAACAGGAGATTATGGGTCCCCCGGGCAACAGGAGATTATGGGTCCCCCGGGCAACAGGAAATTATGGGTCCACCGGGCAATAGGAGATTATGAGTCCCCCGGGCAATAGGAGATTATGGGTCCCCCGGGCAATAGGAGATTATGGGTCCACACAGTACTGTATACATACACATACAGTATACATAAACAGTATACACACAGACACAATATACACACACACACACACACAGAATACACATACAGCCACACAGTACACACACTGAGAAGGTACTGGAGAGGCGGGGCAGCTATAATCTTGGGATTTTTAGACCAAAAGGATGTCGGTAAGGGACATTTCAGGGACAGATGTAAAAAAAACTGATTTTTACATACTGTCCCTGGTTTTACTGAGGCTGGCAACCCTGACGGGGCCCCTTAGGGTCATAAGGCCCTCGAGCAGTGCCCAAGTGCCTTAATGGTCAGTCCACCCCTGGACTGGAGTGGGGTCTGGAACCAGTTGCATTGGTTAGAGATGCAGTGCAGCGTTCAGTAGCATCCAGGACTTAAAAGCACCATCTGGCAGAGTTGTTTGGATTACAGCTTCGTACAGAGATGCATTTTATGCACTGCTCTTCCATGCCTTAAAAAAAAATGCTGCACATCTAAAGGGCAGGCTGGGGCTTAGTTTTTTTGGGACCAGTTATATGGCTATAGAGAAAGAATCTCCCACCCAGGACTTATATTTAGAAGATCTCAAAGAGTAGCCTTTATTGGTACATGTGGAACAGAAGCAGGTTGGGATCTGAAAGGATGCTAAACCGAGCAGGGTGGTTCTTGGTTTGAATGTAAAAACGTGAGGTATTGTACCATCTCATAATGTCCTGCAGGGGTCACCTTTGAGCAGTGCCCACTCCCTGCCTGCAGCTTCTTGTAGACATTCAGATCTACAACTTCTCTTTTAATTAAACAATCGCGTCAATGAAAAATTACTGAACACTACCAAATTCCTGTACAATTGTATTCTGCAGGTGCTTATTCATTTTTACATTACATCTACAATTTTGCATGGCTTTCCTTGCTCCTCTGTGGGATGTCGCGCGTGGAACTTGCAAATTTTCTTACCCATTTCTTTTCATTTACTTTATATTTATTATACCATGTAACCATCCAAGTCAGGGATAAGCAATTAGCGGACCTCCAGCTGTTGCAAAACTACAAGTCCCATCATGCCTATGCCTCTGGGTGTCATGCTTGTGGCTGTCAGAGTCTTGCTATGCCTCATGGGACTTGTAGTTCTGCCACAGCTGGAGGTCCGCTAATTGCATATCCCTGTAATAGACCTAAAGCAGAACTCCAAGAAGCAGCTAAACAAAGTTGAAATGGAAATAAATTCACTGTTTAACTACCAAAGGATTTGCAATTCTCTCCAGCCAGCCTTGTGATTTACACACCTTTAAAAATTTCCCTACACAGCCCAGCAGGGGGCACACTTACCTCCCGGTTAGGCAATGCAGCTTCCCATGTCACCTCTACTTCCAGCCTGCTCATCAGTATCATCACCTCTGTCCAATGAACAGAGGTGTGACCCAGAAAGCTGTGTAAAGGAACACAGTGACCCCCCCTGCCGGCGGAGGTATGTGTATCAATATAACAGCTGGTCAAACATACAAATTCTTCGGCAGGCAAAGCTGTAAAAATAAGCATTTGAACCGTGCTATTAGTGGAGTTCCTGCAGATCCACGTTAAACATCCTGGGGGGTCTTACTGTTTTACAGCAGGTTGTGTTGTGTTCTCCGATTTTACAAAATGGTGGAATAGAGGGCAGGTTTAAATCTGATAAATGGACGTAATAAATGTTGGCATGCCCGTTAAAAGGATGGAGATAAAGAGAAGCTACTTTGAAAAAATTCTGTATTTATTTCATTCTCAATTTTTGCATTTTTTTTTTATGTTATGTATTTTTGGTAGCTGGGTCCCTTTAAGCTGCTTTGGAGCTGGTGACCTGAATGAGGTTAAGATGTTCTCTTAGTGAACAGATTGTCTGTCAGTGATTTTATTGACTGGGCTCCAGCAGGACTCTTATCACTGAGCTGGGCACAGAGAAGGGATTATGTAGAGTGGAAGTGCCCTCCTGAAAGAGGTTTTGTGTGCACAGCCAAGACCCAGAGACCGAGCTAATAACACAACTCCGGCGTCGCTGGAAAAATAAGATCACCTTTGCCGACAGCAAATTACTGGCCTTAATACTATAGTGAAAGACAAGGTACCAGGACCTCACCCGATTGGCTGCCCTCTTACATTTCTCAAATTCCAATTTGATCTACTAAAATATTATAAAACAAATTACCAACGTTTTTTTTTTTTTTCTTATCTCAACCCCTTCGTACCCAAGGGTAAAACAAATCTAAATGCCCAAGCACAATTCTGCAATTTACAGGTGTTAGTAAATCCGTACATATCACATTTACTTTGTGGATAATAGGGTTTTTTTTATTTTTCAGGACAAATTGGGCTCTTTTTGGAGGTAAATGGCAATGGATATCTCCCGATTTATTTTTTATCAAAAAGGAAAATTGGCCCAAAATAGTAAAAAAAAAAAAAAGTTTTAAAATTCGCTGTATATTTCTTGGTACTACCATAGCCTTCCACCAAAATAAATTCTCCTGCCAATCGCAGCCATACAATGCGTGTATGTTAGTGGTTTGTACCCGTAGTACAGCCCAGAAACAGTGCGGATTTTGCTTTTTTTTATTCTAACTAAAACACACCGACTACTATTAAAAACAACAAAAATCTAAGTTTTTTTTTTTATCAATACTTTCACATTTTTCTCTGCAAGAGGAGAGAGATGATGCATCTCCATTCACAGAGAAAGAAAGGGAGGTGGGCTTCTCAGTGACTGATCACTGTGACAGCCAATCAGAGGCCATCACAGTAATCAGGTGACCCAGGATCTGACAGAAGCAGGAAGTCCCTCTCAAATCATGGTACCCACTCCCCCCAAAAAAATGACAAACCAAAATGTGGCATTTAAGGGGCGAGGAGCGTTTAAAGCTGAAGCTTTAATTTTGAGTTGAACTCCACTTTAAGATGCCAGTAATCCGGGAGGTAATGTCGTGACATCGCTTTCCGGCTTACTAGATCCAATAGATCTTCAGCCAGCCGGCGGACGTGCCGATTGTTTGCTCGAGGCTCCCGGTGGGAAGCAAGAGCCCAGGCGAGCGGCAGAAGGTGGCGGGAGGGGGGACGTCTCTCCCGCTGCTTGTAATAAAAGCTGCTGAGCTGCATTGGTTATTACAATAAAGCCAACTGTCCGCTCTAAAGAACACTACCGGTGTGATGCCTGCAACCTATACCCCTCTTAAAGCAATATCAATAATATTGGTTACAGTTGTGCCAATGCTTCCAAAAAAGTGAATATCGGTCACTACCTACACTGCAATATAGTATTTAACACTGCTTTAAAGCGGAGTTCCGGCCACAATTTCACTTTTTAAATATAAATACCCCTGTAATACACAAGCTTAATGTATTCTAGTAAAGTTAGTCTGTAAACTAAGGTCCGTTTTGTTAGGTTGTTACAGCATTTAGACACTTTATAAAATAGAAATTGACTGGGGCCATCTTAAGTGTGGGCATCATGAAGCCAGACTGTATGACTTCCTGGATTTCAGCCTTGCAAATCTCGCACATGCTCAGTGCTGCACAAGCAGTGTCAGATCAGGTTTCAGCACCTGTGCTGTCCAAGTCACATGATTCTTTGAGACTGGGGAATGCACAGACTCCTGGAAAGTTACACCCACTACATTCCCAGGAGTCTGTGCGGTGTAGGTTAGGAAGCATTAAGCACCTAGGTGCAGGAAGTGGGAAGATTAACTATTCTGCCTAGCAACAAACACATTGAAGGCATCTAAAAAAAAAAAAAAAAAAAAAAATTGTAAAGGACTAATGACATTTTTTTAAAACTACTGATGTAATGTTATATTTATGGGTGGAACTCCACTTTAAAGACGAGTTTCAAGCATGGTATATTTTTACATAATTACATTGATCCAGCCTGGACCATATAACCATCGTTTCCCCGAAAAGAAGACCTCTCGATTTTTTAGGATGGCTGCAATATAAGCCCTACCCAAAAATAAGCCCTAGTTAAAAGGATGTAAATTATATAAAATGTCCAGCGTTTGTCTTTATGGAGCAATATTGTAGAAAAGACCTTATTTATAGAGTCTAGGGGCGCTAATGTGACCCACCGTAGCTCCTCCTCCTCGCTGACATCAACAGCCCCTCCCTCTGCAGTGCTCGGACCACGGCTGATGTCCGCAGGAATCTTAGCAACTGCCTCAGTAGTGGGAAAGACTAGCTCCGGCGGGTAATGTGGGTGCCCAGCGGCACTGTAAATAAGGTGTTTTCTACAATAGTAATGTTACATAAAGACACACACTGGACATTATATATAATTCATTTACAGAGCAGATTAAACTAGTTAAATTAGACTTTAAAGTGGAGTTTCCATCCCAAAAATGTTTTTACATTATTGTGCTCATTAGACCTAAAAAAGTAAAAAAAAAAAAAAAAAAAATGTATTTTTTTACTTATCTGGAAATGCCTGTTGCTATGCGGTCCCACAAAATCTGCCTTTGAAAGCACCTAGGATTCTGACATCATCTCCCTCTGATGCTCCTGGGAAATGTGTGTCATCACTTCCCAGGATGCAGTGCGCTGTCCAATTATCACTCCCCATCCAAGACTTCCAGGAAGTAAGTGCTTGTAGGCTTCACAATGCCCACAAGCAAAATGACAACGGTGTGGACATAGTTTTATAAAACTATCTTTTTAAATATCTATGCGGATCGGCGGCGGATTGTAAAATAGTAAGTGACCGAATTTATATTATAAAAACGTAGGATGAAAGGACACACATTTAAAAAAGGGGAATACAGAGATGCCGACTCCTGAGCTGACAGGGAGGTGGGTTATGGGGGGCATACACGGGACAAATAAGACATCCCCCGAAAATAAGTCCTAAAGCATTTTTTGTTGCCAAAATTAATACAATACCCGGTCTCATTTTTCAGGGAATCACGGTAGGTATATACAGTACCTGGCTGATGCCCCTGAAAGCTGGAATTCACTGTATTAGACAACGCTGACATGGCAAGGGCATTAGTCAGAGCTGTACAGTTTGTTTTTGTTTTTATATTTAAACACCCCTAACCTATATAGGCAGTTTTTTTTGTAAAGGTGCACCAACCCTTTAATAAAAAACTAAAGTTCATATGGAGCATTGTGCATGTTTTTTTTTCCCTTATAGAGATTAATGTGTGTAATCTGTCACTGCACAAGGCCACAATAAGACCATGTAGAAGGGATCACATTGGCCGCAGTGTACGTGTAACAACATTCTAATTCTGCTATACATTATGGAATGCGATGAGCATGCAGAGATACAATGTATCCATTTCACATCCTAAAATCTCAGAGGAATCCTTGAGAGCTTCCGGTGAGCAAGGCCCTCCTATGCTAACATTATCAGGACTGCATAGCGGCAGATTACCTTACCGCGCTGCCTCTAGGATTTCACACAACCCCCAATACAACTCAATTATGCCGTGTCACATGGCATGTCATGCAACCAAAACCGTCACCAACACCCTCTGTATCTGAAATCCCACCAACATTGACTGTTTTTTTTTTATGTGTGAGCACGGGAAGGATTCGAATCTGACAAGTAATTTTTTGGTTACAACCGATCCACCCCATTTTCCTGTCACAGGAACCGAGGACATTCTCCCCAAATGAGGGTCACGCAAATTTGATTGAAAAGTTTAAAGGGTTAGTTCACCTTATGTCAAAAAAAACTGCCTATGCAAATGCCAACATCCCTGTAATCACTAGAAACAAGGTAATAACAAGCAAATAGTCGGCGGAACTTTACAGGCAACTTTAGGAACCAAAAAGTATAATTGATAAAAAAAAATATAGCATTTTACACAAAAAGAGTGTCCTTAGACTATTAAAATTGGTCACATATATGAAACGGCTGAATACAAGATATACACAATTTGAGTGACAATATCTCCTTTTCATTTCAGGGCAAGTCAATCCTTTTTTAGGGGTATTTCGGGGGAGAGTGAAAATTAGGATAGGGTCATGAAAGTATATAGTCAAGACCCAAAACAAAAAGCCAATTGTTGCCATAAGGGGGGGGAGAGGGGACAATAGAGGTAGGGCGTGAAGCGGTCAACTACAGACATCTATATTAAAAAACACAAAAAAAAAAAAATTGTAAAATTTGTAGTACAGCAAGTGAATGTAAACAAGCAATCAAAGCAGACATGTTTCGCAGTTGACTGCTCAACACCCTACCTCCATTGTCCTCTCTCACCTCCTTTATTTCAGGAGTCACAAAATTTAGGCTGCATTCACACCTGAGCGTTTTGTCGTCTGAAGCATGAAGCTCCAAAACGCTAGAGGGGAAAAAATACATTATTCTCAATGGAGATGATTCACATCTCCACTCCAAAATGCCTGACGCCGAACGCCTGAAGCTCAAACAAGTTCTGGACCCTTTTTTGTCGCTCGAATTGAGCGTATTTGGGCGTTTTTCTGTTTTTAACATTCGTGACCCTAGACCTGTCCGAATTCGTGTCAAAAAAGGGTTAAAAACGCTGCAAAAAATGCGGCAAATCACGGAAAAAACGCTGCAAAACGCTACGCTCAGGTGTGAATGCAGCCTTCGGCTCTTTTCACACTTGCACAACTTGTCCGACTAGGGACTGCAAAGTCCCATGACAAGTCAAACCCCATGATTTCCAATGAGTGGCATTCATATCTGTGCAACTTCAAAGTAGTCCCTGCACTATTTTGGTCCGACTTCGATGCAACGTGAGGTCCATAGACCTCCAGAACACAGGAATGGCTTCAAGTCGTGCGATTTTCAGGTCGTACAAGTGTGAAAGGGGCCTTAGGTTCATATATAAAATGAGCAAAGGATGTTTACAGCTGTAAAAACAAAGTTCACTTCTGGCGTGGGATGGAGATAACCATGCGTTGCCACATACAGGGGCCCATGTGACCACCACAAAAGTTGGGTCCCCAGCCAAATGTGCCAACCAGGGCATGGACAAGGAAGCCAGGAATCTTAGTGGTGTCAAATGTGGAGTGTCTCCGCCAAAAGTGCACTGCACGTTTGCCATGCTGGGGCCACATTTGACACCACTAAGATTTCTGGCTTCCCTGTTTTATGGTTTTAAACAGCCTTTACAACGATTAGGTTCATATACGATGAGCAAAGTATGTTTTACAGCCATAAGAAACAAGGAAGCCAGGAATCTTCGTGGTGTCAAATGTGAGGCGTCGTCCCCCAGCAGGGCAAAAATGCACTGCACTTTTGCCCTGCTGGCGGTGACACTCCACATTTGACACCACTAAGATTCCTGGCTTCCTTTTCAAACCCAGGATGGGATCTTTGGTTGGGGGGACAATTGCAGGGGTCACATGGGGCCCTGTATGTGGGGACCAGGGGTCAAGTCCTGGGGAAAAAAGTGTGGGAACTCCCACCCAAGATCCGCTCCCCCACCAAAAAAAAAAATGATACGCTCATATGCATAATTACTAAACCGCATTTTTTTTTTAGCAAGTTCTTTGTAAATCCTGTGATAACTCGCGGCAGACCTCCGCAATGTATCCTGGGAACAATGACAAAAGCTCCCAGGAGACATTGCGGCATCGAGGAAGTGACGGAATACCCACACACTACCCGATGAATCCATATACAGGAAGCGGCCAGTAACAAAGGATTACTAAGGTTCGCCTGCCCCTGACAGTGACTCAAGCTGGGCATCGCCGTTTGGTGAAGGATTGGCTCGGGCGGCTCGGCTGCTCTAGTCCTGCAAAGGGAACTGCGTTCCTGCTGTGAAAAAAGTGCAGGGACTCCGTTCCCACGCGTTCCCGCAGGACTTGAGCCCTGGTGGGGACGCATGGTTATCTATGGCGCAGCAGAAGCAAACATTGATCTTATATTGCTTACAGCTGTAAACATCCTTTGCTCATCATATATAAACCTACATTTTGTGACTCTCCCATAATACCACTGAAGAAAGGATTGCATTCCTCCTGAAATGTGCTGGGATGAAAAGGCGATATTGTCACTCAAATTGTGTATTCAGCCGTTTTTATGTGACCAATTTTGTCTGCAAGGACACCATTTTCTGTGTAAACGCTATTTTTTTTATTCAGTTATACTTTTTGGTTCCCAAAGTAGCCTATAACATCTCAAATATTTTGGAGTTATTACTTTGTTCATACACAGATAAGGGACGTCTGTAGATGAAAAATTGTGCAGTTCTTACTAAATGTTGAATAATGCCCTTGCTATAGGTTTAGGACATTTACATACTTCATGAAGCCTGACTGGAATACTCCCAGGATATTGCTAGGATGTTGCCAAGTGAGGCCTAGTCGTCACTGCTCACCTCCACCATCACAGGAGTGCGCTCTCAAAACACTGAGCTCAGAGCTACTGCATCAGGGGAGAGAAAAAGCGAGAGGGTTTAAATGAGAAAAATAGGCAATTCCTGTGATGGAGGAGGTGAGCAGTGACGACTAGGCCTCACATAGCAATGTCCTGGTAGTATTTCAATCATGCTTTGGAAGGTATGTAAAATGGCCTACATCTATACAAGGGCATTATTCAACTTTAGCCAGAGCTGCACAGTTTGTTTTTATCTACAGGATATTGTAGACGTTATGGAGGCCTAGCCTACTGATTCAAACCCCCCTCACACGCTCTCGCCCGACGCAGTAGCACCGAGCTCAGCGTTAGGGAGCTCACTCTTGTAATGGTGAAGGTGAACAGTAGGCAAGGCCTCACTCGGCAACATATCAATGTCCTGGGAGTATTCCAGTCAGGCTTCATGAGGTAAATGGCCTTCACCTATAGAGTTACACAGTTTGTTATTTATAGACACTCCTTATCTGCATAGGCAGTTTTTTTTTTTTTTTGTAAAGGTGAACTATGCCTTAACATTTCATAGTGTATCCATTATGGGGAAAAAAAATAAGCAATGCTCGCAAATACAAATATTCCATGAACTCCCATGCTTACCTTAGTGGTGTCATCATGTGACCGCTGATACCGTTTCCAACGGCAACCGTAGATCCCAGTCAGACATGACAGGCACAGCTGAGGCTCGTAGTACTGTAGCGGTTGGTGTTTTACCATACTCTCTCCAACGCTTCAGCAGGCCGCTTTCAAATCTCCATTAGGGCCCGTGATGCCTTCAAAGAAAGGAAAGTAGGCACATAAGAAACAAATATATAGGCATACATAATTATATATTTTATAAAACACACACTATGTATATCCAAACTAAAGAGCAAAAATGTAATATATTGCCGCTTTACCAGTCCTTAGCCTTAATAGGGTAATTCCACTTTAATGGGGGGGGGGGGGGGGGGGGGGGAATTGCAGAAAAAAAAAAAAAAACACAATTCCAAAAAATATATATTGACATAAAAAAACAGAATGCAATGATTTCCAAAAGTCATAAACCCGTATTCTATTCACAATAGAAAAAAATTATGTTTTACTGATAAAATGGACCATTTTAGGGAAAATAAAAAAGGGTAATTTTGAAGTTAATTGGAGCAACACATCTCAAAAAAGTTGAGACCCGGCCATGTTTACCACGATGTAGAATCCCCTCGTCTTAATACTCTAAAACTTTTACCCTGCAGCCAGTGAGCCAATGAGGAGGCAGCCAGGGCAGGGCCAAGTGCTTTATGTGTAAATGGACACAAAAGCAGCGGCTCAGGAGCGAGCCTGCTCGGGTGCCCAATAGCAAGCTGCTACTTATGGGGGCACTCGGCAAGAGCGCCAGCATGGGACCCAAGAAGAGGAGGATCTGGGCTGCTCTATATAAAACCATTACACAGAGCAGGTATTTAAAAAAAAAATGTTTTTTTTTTGTAATAAACACTACAAACAGCAGTAAATATTTAAAAGATATTTTTAACCTTTCCCTACAATACTGAAAAAAATAAAACAGTTTTAGGGCCCTTTCACATGGGCAGATCAGTAATGATCCTCTGTGTGTCCGCAAAAGCTTAGCGGGGATCCTCCGTAAAATCCCAGCTGAACTGACAGCCGACAGGGCGGTCCCCGCACACTGTGGTCATCCGATCCGGCAGACGGAAGAAAAATAGGATTTCTTCTGTCCGCAAATGCGGATCTTTGCGGAGGCGGACGATTACGGGTGTCAGCGGATGGTCATCCGCTGACACCCGTAATCACATAGGGACCCATGTATGTCCCGTTTTCATCCGCAACGGACGGATGAAAATGCGGACATACGGTCTGCACGTGTGAAAGGGCCCTTAGTGTAGAAAAATCTGTAACAAGCCTCAGATAATAAAAAAAACTAGAGGGGGCCCTTTTTTTCTCCCTCAAAACATTAAACACCTCCCGCCTACCGTATAGTCAAATGACGGCGGGCAGGATCCACTCTGGGATGGGGTTATATGAAGTTGCACCAGTGTCATCGCTCTAACGCGCAGTGAGCGTGCTGTGTCTCCAATCTCGAAAAAAAGCCAATGACACAGCTCTTTACCCATGTGATTGGCTGTGTCCAATCACAGCCCATCACATGTTAAAGAGGAAGGCACTCCTTGCCTCACAACGACACTGAGGAGAGCCGATAAGTGGCATCTCCTCGCAGGGGAGACCTGTACAGGTAATCAGTCCCCTTGTTATCAGTGCAGCCCCCAGCAGGGATGCCAGCCAGTGACACCAATCTGTGCCCAGTGACGCCAATTTGTGCCCATCAGTGCAGCATATTATTGCCTCCTCATCAGTGTCCTTCAGGGCAGTCTCATCAGTGCCACCTATCAATGGGGCATAATAGGGCCGCCTCATCAGCGCACATCAGTGGAGAGAAAATTACTTCTTTACAAAATTTGGTTACAGTGTTGCATGACCATGCATTTGAAAGTGTGACCGTGCTGAAAGCAGAACATTGGCCCTGGGCAGGAAGGAGGTAAAAGTGCCCGGTATTAAAGCAGTTAATTTGTCAACGTATATTCCCCAGAATTTCTGCATTTGAGGCATACATCCCTGAAGGTATACAGGCCACGTTCAGACCTTGCGTACCGGTTCTAAGATTTCCCGCTCGCAATTTTTAAAGCACGATTTACACGTGAAAACGCACGTCGAACATAGGCAGCCCATTCACTTCAATAGTTTGCCTATACGCGTTTGTCTCCCAAAAAGCGCCCTCTCAAGGGAGCTGCGCTGGCTCAACGCGATTGGCACTGTGCTGATAAGCCATTCACCTCTGCAGCTAAGGGTTCAGATCCCGGTCTCGGCTACACGTGAATTGAGTTTGGTGGTCTCAGCCTGGCTCCCGGTGGGTGTGCTATGTGAGGTAAGCCTGCGCTTAGTACGCCCACCCCCCTCCCACAAAAAACACCACACTTACACGCACTCGAAATTGGATTAACATGCACGCACTTTGACCACGCGGTCTCTAAAAAAAGAGAGGCGAAGGACTAACGGGGCTGGCTGAGCGGGCAAATCCTCTCACTCCCTTATAGGGAGTCCCTCTGCCCCGTTGGGCTTCAAAGCGAAGCAGGTAGGGCGGGCTGTGTGGGAGGACCCCCTCACACACCCGCCATTGCCACCCGGGCATGGAGAAAGGTGGCAGATTGCCTCTGGGGAGGCCTGCCTACTCCCAACTCCTGCAGTCCGGCTCCTCTCCCGAGTACACGCACAAAAAAACACTTAAAGCGGAGGTTCACCCAAAAATTCACTTTTTGACATTAGCTGTAGCATACTACTAACATCTGCAGTATGCCGTTTTTTTTTTTTTTTTACTTGTACTTATCGTTATATAAGCCCTTGTTTTCCGGCTCCGAGCGGGGAATCCTGCGGGGAATGGGCGTTTCTAAGCGAAGAGGAGTTGATTGACGGCTGCTAAGGCGCGTCTTGGCCTCTGTTTAATCTTCAACTGCCATGATGCTGCACATGTGATCAGTTATGACACCAGCCATTGGATGGCTTGACAGTTTGGTTGAGAGCACAACCAATGTGACAGTTAGCATTCCCGGCATGCCAGGAATGTAACTGCTTTTTCAAACTGTTAAATTGATGGGTTTACTTCCACTTTAAGGATGCTGGAAAGTTCATTTTGAGGGTGAACCTCCGCTTTAAAAAAAAAACAAAAACACAAGATAAAAAGTGCCCTCTCCTCTTTTTGGAGACAAGCTTAGCGCGATTTGTAACTGCACGTTCTGCCTCAAATGCCACGCGATTCTGTCGCGCGACAATAGCAGCAGACTTGCACCACATTTGGGGTGACGTTCTTAATTCTGCCGCTATTGTCAAGCGACAGAACCGTGTGGCAATTGCGGCAAAAGCTTGCCACCAAAAAAGCAGGCGCTTCTTTTGGGAGACAAACACACGTAGGGCAGCCTATTGAACGTGTTAAGTTCTGCCACTACAAATCGGGGGGGTCAGAATCGCAGAAATTCTGCACGCAATTTTAAACTGCCCTATGTGATCGTGGCCTAAACACGAGTGCTGCTTGGAAAGCAACCAGCAAGCTAGTATTTCATCCTGTAAGACTGCTGGCAATATATTGCACTTCCTTGCTTTCCGGGCACCCAAAAACGCAGAAATGTATGCTGTATGGGTCAAACTGCCTGTTTGCTTTAATCCTAAAGTAAACCTAATATATCGGGCTGCATGGGCAAAGTATTTAAAAAAAAAAAAAAAAAAAAAGCTTAAAAACGTATACATTGTATTTTTGAAAAAAAAATGTTCCCCCAAAAAAGAAAAAAATTATAATACGATTATAAATGCACACAAAAAAAAAGGCTTTGTACTTTTTGAAAAGAACACAGGGATTTGCAAAACCGAAAAGAAACGCGCGAAAATTTCTAACAAAACAGAACAGCGAAACACTTACAGGAATATTGGGTCTGCCAACGCTTTGCGACTCTCCCCCGGTGAACATGCATTCGGTGCCACCTCTACGACGGATTTAACCGCTTAAACACATCGATGTGTCAAGTCGACCTAGTGCTCTGAAAACGCAAACGCCGCCCCTCCTCCAGCGCTTAATAACCTTTTCACCTTCCCCACTTCATCAACCTTCCGTAAGCCGGTAAAATAATCATCTCACGGCAAAAAAGCAACTGCTGGAGAGGAAATGAAAACACGCCGTGGGATTAATTTAGTTCTATTGAGCCAAAATCGCGCATTATGGCTGACTCCATACAAAGGCTCTGAACTGCCACCTCGTCTGGCACTTCTCGCAATCCTGAAAAGAGTTTGTTCCTCAACAACTGCAGGAGTTATATTTAAAACTAATTTCAGCAGCAGATTTGCCCAAGCTTTCTAAATACATCCCTACCTGCAATTAACAATCAGTTTGTATAATAGACTGAACCCAATTATATAAAATCTCATATAAGCTTATGGGCATCACACATATGGGATATTTTTCACTGCCCTAGACGGTTTTGCTCCTAGCAGGAAAAAGCAGCTGAACACAGCGAAAGCTGCGATTTGCACATGCGTTTAGGCTCACCAAGTGTTTGGGCGTTCATTGATTTAATTGGCCAGAATATTAAATTATTCTTGCCATTGGAATGAATGCTGAAGCGCTAAACCCATTCGGTGTTTTACCTGCCCAAAAGCTTCTCTACTGAATATGCTTTTTTTTCTTTTTTCAGCCTGAAAGCTTCAGCCTAGAAGCTCCTCTTCCAATACACCTGAAAACACCGGCGTGTGCATTGATACATAGGTTAACAGAGGTGAATTTACAAAAAAAATAATTAAAGCAGCGTATTTACTTCCTGTGCGCATGAGGCCCCAACATGTGTCCAATTTAAAAGTTCTGTCCTATATTTTTAAACGCCTACCTCTTGCAAAAAAATAAAACAAAATCAAATATAAAATTCAGGTGATTGGGTTGGGTGTTATGTCGCCCTGGGCTGCTAGGCCGGAAGCCTGAGGCCTATCCCGGGGACACCTGGCTGCTAGGCTGCCTGAGGCCTATCCACGAGCAGTGTATGGTTGGGACTCCAGGATTGGAGTCCAACCAAGTTGATAAGGTTCAGCCGGACGGAAACCAGTTGTGGTCGGAGGTAGAAGGAAAGCCATCACCACTAAGGGTCCATCCATCTTGCTACCGGAGACTACAGCGAGTAAGCTTAAGTACCAGAGAAGTGGGAAAGCTTCAGCAAGTGCCAAGCCAAGGACCCGACAGGATAGCGGGGGTGACGCTTGAGGAATATACAGCGGGATAGCTGTGGAAGAGCTCAGGTTATCCAGTGACGACTGGGATTAGGAAATCTAGTGAGAGACTGGGAGCTCAGTGAGTGAAGATCTACATTGGGATACTGTGAGATAAGAAAAACAGACTGTTCTGTGTTATCAAGAGTTATGTACAAAATTAGGAGGATTCACGTCAGGAACACGGTCCATTACATACGGAGTCCCGCAAGGATCGCCACTTTCCCCCGTACTCTTCAACATTTACATCCGCAAACAGGACCTGCGCTACCACGCTTATGCTGACGACACGCAACTTTACTTTCGAATCGCCAAAAAAAAAAAATATATCAGGAACTAGGAAAATGCCTCACACTGATCGATAATTGGATGACTGAAAGCTCACTCAAACTCAATGGATCGAAAACAGAACTCCTTATCCTTCACGCAAATCGTAAATCGAATTCTAGGACCACATGGACACCACCCACCATTCTGGACAAACCATCAACCCAACCAAGAAAGTCAAAAGCCTCGGAGTCATCTTTGACATGACTATGGACGCACAAATAGGAGCAGTAGTCAGCGGTTCTCACCACTTTCTCCACATGCTACGTAGACTCATCCCCCTTCATCCCGGAAGAGGATAAAGCAGTAGTGGTTGGTACAATCATCAATTCCCGACTCGACCACGCAAACTCCCTCTACTTAGGACTACCCAAATACCAGATTTTGCATCTACAAGTCATTCAGAACACGGCAGCCAGACTGGTAGCAGGTAAAAAAACGTGGGAATCTATCGCCCCGGTCTTGAGGTCCCTCCACTGGCTAGCCGTAAAGGATCGTATCACATTCAAGACACTCTGCCTCACTCACAAATGCGCACAAGGAAGAACTCCGCAATACTTAAACGAGAAAATTAAACCCTACGTCACCAATCGGGTGCTCCGATCAACTAACCAAAACCTTCTCGAAATCCCCACAGCCCACTACAAATCTAAGGGAGAACGTAGATTTTCAGTCCAAGGACCTCGGCTTTGGAATGCTCTACCTACGACCATTCGCATGGATGAAAACCATCGGGCTTTTAGGAAAAAACTGAAGACCCATCCCTTCTGAAGGATCAGCACAACTCTGGATACAAGCGCCTTGAGGCGATTCGGTTCGCATTTGTCAGCGCTATACAAGTTACTCACTCACTTACATGCACAAATATTTTTTATTGACTGTTGCCAGATTAGTTGCCTTAGGAGACTGTGGTCCTACCTATACAAAAGTGTTATCTGGCTGGAGACCTTCCACTGTATAGCTGTCTACCTATAGAATTCCGAGTCTGACCATTAGCATTGCATCTACTTAAGGGTCTCCTGGCCCTAACCCTCTCTCTCACAGTTCTGTTAAGAGACAATAAATCTCTTGTTCGAATTAAAAAAAAAGTGACCGGCGCCCCACATTTCTTCTTGTATTACACCCACCATGCCTGGTGGTAACCCACTTTGCAAAGAAGGATGGCAGTACTCCCTGAGGCCGTGGGTCACCATTAGGACTCTAGGGGCCGGGGCTTTTGCTAAACCAATACATTTACATTTTTAGTTGTAACATGACAAAATGTGGAACATTTAAAAAGGGGCATGAATACTTTTTTAAATCATTGTAAAAGGCTTCCTTTGATGGTCATCCATTTTAAAAATCTTGATATGGAAGGATAATTATCAAACACGCTATAATTATCAGCACGCTATGACAAAGCGAATTCCAGCTTATAATAACTCAGTTGGCAAGTACTTAAAATACACCACTCTGCCGTAAATGTATTAAAACAGGAATCCAGCCAATCTATATATATAGTATCACAGAAATATAGCACAATTTGTGGAAGGCTGCAAAGTTACAAAGATACATGTTCCAATATACCTGCAGAGAACATAATGCACATTCCCCAATGAAAACCAAGCACAGGAAGAAAGTCTTATATCACAGCGGACAGGAGATCTCTGGGGGGCGATCTATATTTAACATCTTCAGTCAGATAATGTTTGTTTAGGGACACCGGTCTAGTGCGATATATTTATCACTCCGTACCCTGTGCTGGGAGCAGCATCTCTCTAGCAATACAACCAGATTTCTACTGCTGGACAGTCACAAAGTAATGCTCCCCTCCGGGCCAAGCTGGCCAGATTCAGAGCTTCTTATACAGGCTTTATTTTAAGGTGACCAGATTTGGGGACATATTTTTTCTTTACCAGTAATGGCAACAATCAGCGACTCTCTGCCCGTCGCCGCCCGCCTCACAGCCTCTCAAGTCTTACTCTCCGGCCCCGGCTACTACTGGATGGGGAGCGGAGGGAGATCACTCCGCCAGGGAAGGCGAGGAGATAGACAGGTGGCTGGCCAGGATTTGAGCCAAGGCAGAAGAACATGCGAGCGGAGCTAAAAGGGCATGCGTCTGAAACTGAAGAAATATTCCCTCCACTCCGACCAGCACATGATCATCAGAAAGGGGCACAGATAATGGGAAAAATACAACCCCCCTATGCTAGTAGGCACGGCGGAGCGGGGGTGTGTAATTCTAATTTTTTTATTTTAATTCTGCACTGATTGGATTTAATAGGGGGCAGGGGCAATTTCAAAGACAATCTGGGGACAAAAGCAGGGACAGACTTGGTCCAGGGACAGTGTCCTCAATCAGGGGACTGTCCCCTGAAACTGGGGATGTCTGGTCACCCTACTTTATATAGCGCCAACAGTTTGCCCAGCACTTTACAACTAGGGTGACCACATTTCCAAACTGCCATTCAGGGACACTCTCTCTCTCTCTCTCTCTCACATTCCCCAAAAAAATATGAGCAGGGGGAAATGTAGTCTCAGGGTTAATGGGGAATTTGGTGGCGGGTTTTTTGTCAGGTGAATGTGCCACCAGATGCATTGCCTCTTGCCACCCATAGCCTGCCACCAGATGCAGTGCTGCCGTCACTCCCTCTGCATGAGCCACATGCGAAGAAGGAAAGGAGTGACATCACTATCTGGAGAGTGAAGATCACACCAGTCCCTGCCGCTTGCCACTGGGTGCCAGAAAAGGAGGAGGTGCCGAGGTGGGTGGGGACAGCAGTGCTAGGCGCAGGCCTCGCTCCCGGTCTCACGGTCTGAGAGTAAATTGTCACGGGTTGCAAGACGCCAGGCAGCGCCGGCCCTAGCAACCAGTTCCCGGAAATGTAGTTATTAGTTAGTAGGGGGTGGCTGTGTCCTCTATTTCATTCCGGGACATTTTATTGTTCCGGAATGAAGGCTCCCGGGACCAGGGACAGACATGTCAATTGAGGGACAGTCCCTGGCGATCCGGGACACATGGGCACCCTATTTACAACATGAGGGCAGACCGTACAGTTACAATATGATTTAATACAGGAGGAATCAGAGGGCCCTGCTCTTTAGAGCTTACAATCTAAGAGGGAGGGTCAAGCGATATAAAAAGATGGTAGCTGTGGGGGAGACGCTGATGGAGAAAATGTAGGTACAGCTGTTAGGTGAAGGCAGGATAGGCTTCTCTGAAGAGAAGGGTTTTCAAGGATTATCTAAAAGAAAAGTAGGAGATCATATTCGAACAAATTACACCGTATAAATCAAGTCTGATGGGGCGAGTACCAAATTCGGAGTGTCACCTCCCACGGGCTGATTTTGAGCATGTAATGTGGTCTTGTCTGAGTGTTAGATGTTGGAGGCAGGTCCTGGATATACCCGAGTGTTAGATATTGGAGGCAGGTCCTGGATATACTGTCGGAGGTGATGGGAGGAAGTGTTCCCCTCACCTTGGAAGTATGCCTTTTGGGACTAGTCGAGAATCAGAGGTGGAATACATACGCTAAGATCTGTCTACAAGAAACTATGGCACACAAGCAAATTGTACTTGGATGGATGCAACAAATGCCTCCCTCAAAGGAACAATGGCTTAAAGCGGTAAATCAAAAACTCCCATATGAGAAATTACTGTATGAGCGTAGAGGAACACCTCAGAAATATTACAGAATTTGGGATGAGTGGTTGAACTCAGCATTAACGATTGGTGGTGAATAAGTAGAATAATAGAGGGGCATACCGTATTTTCCGGCGTATAAGACGACTTTCTGGATGCAAAAAAATGCATCCAAAGTCGGGGGTCGTCTTATACGCCGGTGACAGTCTCCGTGCTGCGAGCGTCCATGATTTAAAAGACGCTCCTTCTCCTCAGTGTGTTCTGTGATAGGCGGAACACAAATTTTCCCAGCAACGACTCTGTTCTGTGTTCCTCCTATCACAGATGCCTTCCCATCCTCGAACGAGAGGACGTCCGTGATAGGCGGAACACAAAACAGAGGCGCTGCTGGGAAAATTTGTGTTCCGCCTATCACAGGACAGTCTGAAAAGAAGGCGCGGCTTTTAAATCATGGACGCTCGCAGCACGGAGACGGTCATCGGCTTGTCAGAATCAACAAAACGTGAGTGATGGCACAGTGGGGGCAAGTGATGGCACAGTGGGGGCAAGTGATGTAACGTAATGGCACAGTGAGATCTGAAAAAAGCCTGTTTCTGTCAGCGGTTCTGGCTACCCCTCAGCTTCCAGACAGACTAGTAGGAAGGGGGTAGTCTTATATGGCGAGTATATCCCAAAACCAACATTTTTCCTGGAAAATTAGGAGGTCGTCTTATACGCCCAGTCGTCTTATACGCCGGAAAATACGGTAGATAGAAGGGAATTCTGAGTATTCAAAGTCAATGAAGGGGGTGAGGTGGATCTGCAACTAGGGTATTGGGGTAGGGGCATTGTAAGTGGGGGAGAGAGAGAGGGGCGTGAGCCCTGCAGCCCTTCAATCCCCCACCAAAATTGCACGCAATTTTTTTTGAAGGTTTTCTGATCTTTGTGTTTATTTATTTTTTTCAAGGTGAAATATAATGTATAATGAGCATTTCTTATTTGGATTATGAAAATGCATTTATGATGATATAAGAAAAGAAAAATGAAGAAATGTGATAAACGAACCTTGTAAATGCTATGTATAAAAGAGAAAACAAAAAATGTATTAAAAAAAAAAAAAAAAAAAGAGACTGACAGGGGTGCCAAAGATGGTCAGCTTTAAATACATTTAAAAATTCTATCCTGGAAAAAAAAAAATTATTGGGGTAGGGCATTCCATAGGATGGGAGAGGCTCAGGAGAAGTCCTGGAGGCAAGAATGGGAGGCGATTACAAGGGAGCAAGAGGTCTTGGGAGGAATGCAAAGGACCATTAGGTTGGTATTTTGAGACCAGGTTAGAGATGTAGCTGGGGGCCAGGTTGTGGATGGCTTTGTAAGCTACTGTTGGGCAGGGCCGATCCGCCCTATAGGGTCACTATGCAAGCCGCTAAGGGCCCCGCAAAGCTGCGGAGGGCCCCGCCTGGTGAGAAGTCATTTTCGGCCCCTCACCCCGCTTCTCAACTCGCTGGCTGTATGGGAGAAGAGGTAAGAAGTCAGCACACCCCGCTTCTCACTTTAATATGACGTGTCATTTTGCTTAGGGCCCCAGGGAGGTCATTTCCTACAGCAGAACACCCCCTCCCCGGCTTCTCAACATTAATGTGACATGTCATTTTGCTTAGGGCTCCAGGGAGGTCAGGATCGGCACTGACTGTTGGTACATAAATTTGATTCGTTGGTTGAGTGGCAGTCAATGAAGGGATTGGCAGAAAGGGGTAGCAGACATTGAGCGGTTTTTGTAAGGTGGACGAGCTTGGCAGCAAATTTCATGAAC